>NC_059504.1:30904459-31204459 GCF_914767665.1 Harmonia axyridis
TATATATATATATATATATATATATATATATATATATATATATATATATAGATATTTATTTACTTATCATGGTTTCAACCATTCAGATAGAAATTAAAAAAAAAATTAAATAGTAAATCTATTGTTTAATATGAAAAAAAGAAGACAATTGGCAACTACAACACAAAATCTAATTTGGTGTTTGAACCCTTCGAAAACCTTGTAATCATAGCGTCCTCGTCAACATCAATGTCCATGTGTATGTTCAGGAGGACTAAACTGAATCCGATGCCAATTTCGAAAAAACCAGAATAACACCATATGAACGACCCTTTATTCATTTCGAAAATCATTTACAAGTTTGATGATAGCCAATTCATTTTACTTGTATTTTAATTCATATCACTGATTTTTGAAAAGAATAATTGTCCTCTTATTTCACGTAAAAATTTTTTTTGGCTACATAAATTCTCTTTTATTATAAACATTAAGTTAAGTTTCATTTTGATATATCTGCTTTGATACTCAATACTGACATTCGTTATTGAAAATGAAGTTTTCACTTTATTACACCACTGCTTACGTAAACTTGAGTAGATTAAATGCAGAAACTTTTCTGGCCTTATGCTCCCTCCTGTTATTCTATACTCAAAGTTCTCCACAGACCATATCTCTAATAAAACCACAGAAATTTTGTGAATGAAGCCGCGACTAGAGTTGCAGAACAGGTATAATGAAAACAGTTCTGACATGCTCTGTTGTTGCCGTAACGATTAGAGTTGTTAAAGAACAGGTTAAATGATAGAACGCATTTGAGAACTGTTCGGTCCTTTTGCAAAAACCTGTTCTTTCAACCTGCTCTTTTGGTTACCTGTTCTTTTATGAAGTCGACCAGGTTGCCCGATAGCAACAGGTTCAAACCCCAGCGGGGTCATGGATTTTTATAGATGTATGGTGGTAGGTAATTTTTGATTGTGAATTAGCTCTGGGAATTATGAATGAATTGCGGTTTGCATTAGTCGGATATTCATGAATATTCACTAAATAGTAGAATATGCAATGAATAGTTGAGTATAATCGAAATAATTTTCAATTCCATTATTCCTATTCAAAATGGGAAACAAAAATCATCATCTAATTTTTGAACTAGGAATTTTTTTTCTTATTTCTCATTCTCAATTTCCTTCCTACGGATCAGATGGAATAATTCAATAATACTCCTTGACAAAACGATTCATTTATTTTTCTTCTCGGCACAGCCTGAAACTCGTTCTTTTCTACTTCAAAGAACGGGATCATATCTGACAACAGGCACATTCAGTTAAGCAACTGCTCTTTTCGGAACAGCCTGTTCTTTGAAAGAACGGGAGCAGCTTCGCTTTTTACGGAACAACCAACAACCTGCTCTTTTAAAGAAGAGGAGCATTTAGCAGCTCATCTGTTGTAACGGTTGGAATTTACACCACTAGATATTTCGGTTGGTAATGCGCCCTCTGGAGGTTGATTGTGAATTCAGCTTAGATTATTCCGTATTAATATAAATTTGAATTTATTATGGAACCCTTACTTCCGCATAAATGATGTCGAATATCATTGCCGTGGCGAAATATTTTATAATTTCTGGATTTCTTGTTATTATTTTTCTTCTGTGTGGGAAGTTTCGTTTGACAAATGGTATAGTCTGTGGTTAGGAATGAAATTGTCAAAAGGAGATTATCGACGATTTGAGATAATTTTGAGAGAGCTGTTGGACAAAAATTTGACTAAATTGGAGAATATATGATCTTGAATCATCCTTGTTATAGGCGATTATTTCTTCGATTTGGGTAATTCCCTGTTTCATGTTATGTTATGTTATGGTATTCTGAATATTTCTGGGAAATACGTTTTATACGGGATTATGAAAATTTTTTTCCACAAGGCCCATCTCTTGTATTGAATTTATCCTGAAGATCTGAGAGGTATGATATCATTCCTATATCTTGAGTCATTATCTGAGATTTATGTTTTGATAGGATTCGCTTCCCGGTGATAAGTTTGAATGACACGAAGAATAATAGCAAGACGATATTTTTCCCTCGAACAACAGCTGAGAGGTATAAATCCTTTTGTATTTTGTGAACAATATCTTATAGTCTTTTATTAGGGTCCGTCCTAGTGCCTGGTTGGATTGAGAATCCAAGTGCCTAGATACGATGAGAATCCTAGTGCCTTGTTAGATTGAAGAATTCTAGTGACTGGCAACAGTCTGAAATGGTATAGTTTGAGTTTATGGTATTCATTTTCTCCAGTTATTACAACCGCTGTATTTATGTATTCCTTCAGGATCTGTGATTGAGGTCAATCTTCTTGTTCAACTTGGTTATTTGTCTGGTTTATCATCTGGTATATTTGGAGTTTGTTGAACTCCGTTTAGGTTTAGTTTTGGTACTGAAGTTTTAGGTTTAGCCTAAGCCGAGTGTAGGCTGATATAAGGATTCTGTTTTCAGGGTTAAGTATTAAAGTTTTTAGGTGTTGCTATAATTTATAGTAAGCCCTTCTGGCATTTGTTTAGTGTTAGGTAAAGTTTTTGGAAAGCTCTTCTAGCTTTTGGTAACTAAGAGAATTCTTTTTGATTATTTTTTTCATTAACAACCACTGAAGAAATTTTAATTTTAATTAAACGTTTGACATTGAGTATTTGTTTTATTGCTACTCTGGTAGAGGAGTACGCAATTTGTTCTTCAGACAGGCACATCTCTACCTGGCGCCCATCATTATTTTCCACCTTATTTTGAGGATATTATGTATGATAACGTTTGACGTGTGTACGCAAATTTTGAGTTGAGTGATATACTCGAAATACTCGAAAATTACGAGCGGGAAATTTTTCAAAAGTGAAATACATTATTAGTGAAGATACACTTGTAAATAACAGTTAGAAGAACAATAGTTTTGAGAACAAATTAATTTGTAATTAAGTAAATAACAGCGGACAATTCCGGTTGAAAATTTACAATCAGAAATAAAACCAGCTGTCGCGAGTGATAACAAACGACACCGCCGCCGATAAGCGTACTTGATAACGGCTTTCGAGACAGAGGTGGACTCAGCCATATTCGTATTTTGAAGATTGAAGACGAAGTAAAACATAAAAATGAAGAGGGAAGAGGAATATACGAGTGATGAAGGAAAAAGAAGAAGAGATGTGGACGATGAAAAGGAAGGGTTTACGAAAAGTAAGAAAATATTTCGATCACCACAAAAATTGAAAACAAACATCCAAGATGATAAAATGGATAAAATGATGGATATGATGCAGACTATGATGCAGGAAATGAGAGAAATATGAGTGGAACAGCGAAACTACCAGGAAGAGATAAGGGAATTGAGGAAGCAAAGTGAGAATATTAAGGGGGAAAATGAAAAACTTAAAGCTGAGATGAAGCATATACAGTCTAAACTGGAGAGTATGGATAGAGATAAAAGGAGGAATAATATAGTAATAAGTTGACTAGTTATGAGGGACGTCCAGCAAGATTCACTAGAATCTGAAATGAAGAATTTTTTTCAAAAAGAAATTGGAATTAGAACCTAAGCTGAAAACCACCAAGAAAATAGGGGTAAAAACCTATATCGTTGAATTAGAGAGTGAATATGAGAAATTCAAGGTGATGAGAAATAAGAGTAAGTCGAAGAAATGTGAAGGGAAAATAGTTTACATCAACGACGATATGACGAAAGTACAATTGGAAATACAGAAAAAATTGAGGGAATTTGGGAAAGAGGAGAAAACAGCAGGCAAAACTGTGAAGGAAGGTTTTCAGAAATTGATTATAGGCAACGTGAAGTATAGATGGAATGAGGAAAGGGGAAAAATAGAAAAATCAAAGCCAAAAAACTAGAAAGTCACCTTTCTCTCAAGGACCAAACTGGATGATACGACTAAGCGTGAAATAGGACAAGAGAGTGGTAAATCGAGGACATTGAAATCTGAGACAATATGGAAGATAGCAACTTGGAATGTGAGGAGCCTACAAGGAAAGGAAGATGAACTGGAGGCCGAATTTGAGGATATGGGACTAGAATTGTTGGCAATAACAGAAACGAAGAAAAAAGGTGAAGGATCCATAAGAACAAAAAATAATCATCTATTAATCTATAGTGGGGCGAAGAAAACCATGAGGGCAAAATCAGGAGTAGGATGTCTAATAAGTAGGAGAATATCTGAAAGTGTATATGGGTGGAGAAATTGGTCGGAGCGGATGCTATCTGTGGAAATTAAAGATCAAAATAATAAAATGAAAACAATAATAGTGGTATATGGTCCAAATGAAGATGACATCACCGAAAACAAGGAGAAATTTCGGGAGGATCTAACAATGATCACGGAAGAAGCAAAGGGAAAGGTGATTATATTGGGTGATCTAAATGGTAGAGTAGGTAGAAGAGACAGGATGTATGAGGAGGTGATAGGACCATTTGGAGAAACGATTAGGAATAATAATGGTGAGCGACTACTCAATTTCTGTTTACTCAACAATATGATAATAACAAATACACTATTTGAACACAAGGACATTCATAGATACACAAGGGAGGTTAGCAGTCGTGGAGAGAAATCAATAATAGATTATATTCTAGTACAGAGGGAACAAAGGTCAAGTATTCTTGATACCAGAGTGAGAAGAGGGCCAGAAATCGGAAGTGATCACTACGTGGTTATAACCAAGATTAAAGTGGATACGAACAGTAAGAAGAATGAAAACAAGGAAAAGAAAATAGAGTACGAATGCCTAAGATCATATAGACTATCAAACAGGGAAGTAGCAGAACTGTACAGGGTAGAAACGGAAGGAAGATTCGAAAGGGACCAGAAAAATGAACCAACACTGGAAAGCTTATGGAACAAATGTAAAAGTGTAGTTATAGAATCGACGAAAGCAGTTTGTGGAAGTTATAGAAAATCAAATAAGAAAAAGCAAACAGCATGATGGACTAAAGAAGTAAAAGATCAATTAAAAATAAAAAGGGAGAAATGGAAGGAGTACCTAAATAATAGAAGTACATTTGTACTAGAAGAAGAAAGGAAAGATCTCAAGCGTTCTCAGAAGAAGAACAGGTTCTCCGGTCAGGATATCTAGCGAAAATAATTGGATTACAGGCGGAATTAGGGTCGCGAGCTAGAAAATATCGGAGATTTTCGCTGCAAACTCAGTCACCTCTCGAGTTGAGCATGTTGAGGGATAAAGCTGGTATATCTGATTCATCGTCGGAATCGGAGTCGGATGACGTCGCAGTTAGTGATATAATTTACCGGACCACTAATACAGCTTCAGCTCCCCAATGTAAAGTACCCTCAGTATCCGTAGCCAAGTGGAATATTAGCAAATTCTGTGGAGATAATTCTAAAAGCTCCCTGAGTTCTTTCCTTGAAAATGTCGAGGAATTATGTATTTCCTGGAACGTTACAGAAGAGCAGTTGTTCTCGTCTGCTAGTGATCTTTTTTTTTGTAAGACTCTTATCTGGTTCCGATCTGTCCGATCCACCTTGTCAACGTGGTCTCAGTTAGTTGACGAATTGAGAAAACAGTTTCTTCCTCCCAATTATAATGAGAAACTTCTCGATGAGATTAAACGCAGAACACAAGGCCCTGATGAAAGCATCGGTTTATATCTGGCAATGATGGAAACTATGTTCAAACGTCTTACTGTACCAGTTAATGAGGATGCTCGACTGAGAATCCTTTTTCGTAATATCTCACCCTTTTACCAGAGTCAAATAGGTTTGACTAATATCACCTCTATTTCGCAACTGTTGGATATCGGAAAACAACTCGAGGCTCGCAAGGAATCCATCGAATCCTTCGTACCTCCTCCAGGAAATAGGAGCTCTTTGATGGAACCTGATCTATCATACGTATATGCAGAACAACCTTCTGCTCCTTCTGTTGATGTGGGTGCTTCTTCTGCTGATGTAAGTACTTCTGCGGCTGAGGAAAGTGCAGTATTGGCTTGATGGAATTGTAAGCAACCTGGTTATGCTACTAGGGATCGTAAGATGACCAAAAATAAGTACTGCTTCAAGTGTGGTCGTCCAGGTTCCACTGTTCGGATCTGCCCAAAGTGTAAGCCGTCGGAAAACTGAGGGGAAAGAACTCTAATGGCAGTATGTGGGCCTTCCCTCATCTCTCTGCCCGTGATCCTTTACCTTTACACCAGAAAGCTCTGTTGGATTATGTGTTGGCGCATGTACAAAATGATGAACGCCCATATTTATCTGTTTCTGTGTTTGATGTTAAGTTGTTAGGTCTTTTAGATTCGGGTGCTTCATGCACGATTATTGGAGGTCCTGGATGGGCAATGTTGAAGTAATTGAATCTTAGTATTAATGTCGATAATGTTCTTTCTTGTGAAGTCGCTAATGGACAAAGTTGTTCAAGTATCGGTTCGGTGGATTAATCAATTAAACTTGAGAATAAGGTTAAGATGATTTCAGCCTTAGTAGTTCTTGAGTTGCCGCACTCTTGAATCCTAGGCATTGATTTTTGGAGGGAGTTTGGTGTCGTACCGGATCTTCGTTGTGGGGAATGGGTATTTCAACGAGATGCTGATGTCTCTGTAGATGCAATTGCATCAGAGGAACACCTTACCCCTGAGCAATCTAGGATTTTGAATGAGGTTGTGCAGAAAGCTTTTCAGAACATGGGTGTCGAGTTAGGATGTACTAATCTGGTGGAACATGAGATAAAAACCTCGAATCGTCCAATTAAGCAGAGGTATTATCCTGTGAGTTCGGTAATGCAAGGTCATATTGTTGCAGAGTTAGACAACTTACTGGAACAGGACATTGTCGAACCTTCGACCAGCCCCTGGTCATCCCCGATTCTTCTTGTTAAAAAGAAGGATGGTTCGTACCGATTCTGCGTTGATTACAGGAAATTGAATGCCGGCACAGAAAAAGATGCGTACCCTCTCCCCTATATAAATTCCACCTTGGATCAGCTCCGCAACGCCAAGTTCTTGTCCTCTATGGACATCAAGTCGGCTTATTTTCAAGTGCCCTTAGAAGTATCCTCTCGCCCTTCAACTGCGTTTACAGTACCCAATAGGGGTTCCTCGTCCTCAAAGAAAATCTCTAATTAGGCATGTCCATGATTCTTTACTACATGTAGGAGTTTTCAAAACTTATAGTAAGTTGGCACAACGGTATTACTGGCTAAAGATGCTATATAACGTGGCTTCGTTTATTCGCTGCTGCAGAACCTGCCATGCCATCAAACCGAGCCAGGAGAAACCTTTTGGCCTCATGCTATCCAAACAGGTCTCAATTTCTCGACCATTCGAGCTTCTGTCTGCGGATTTGGTTGGTCCTTTACCTCGGTCTCGCTCCGGTAACCAGTATATTTTTGTCGTCGCGGATTGTTTCAGCAAGTTCCCTCTTCTTTTTCTTCTGCGTACGGCTACCGCGTCAGCCATTGTAAAGATACTGGATACACATGTCTTTCCTGTCTTTGGGTGTCCCAATTCCATCATTGTCGATAATGGCGTACAGTTTCGATCTAAAGAATTTGTTAAATTCTTACAATCTTATAATGTCACCATTCAGTATACCACACTATATCATCCCCAAGCTAATCCGGTCGAAAGAGTTAATAGGGTTATACAAACCAGGTTGGGTTTAGCTATTCGTTCCTCAAATCACGAAGTCACCGGTTACTCTCCAAATTTTATTGTTTTTCGAAGGGAAGTTTCGTGTAAGGGTGAAAATACCTGCCCTGAACAGATTAGTTTTGATAGGTCTGCCTTGACCAAAGAACGGGAAAATGCCTTCGCGAGAATATATGGTGACGTTAAGATTAAGTTAGCGAGAGCGTACGAGGCCAATAGTCGAATTTATAATCTTCGACGTCGGGATGTCCAATACACGGTTAACCAGTTGGTATGGAGGAGAAATCAGGTATTTTCGGACGCGGCTTAATATTTTACAGCTGAACTGGCACCGAAATATGTTGGACCTTTCTTGGTTTCAGCACAGGTATCCTCTTGGACTTATGAACTACAGGGTGAAGACGGTAAATTCCAGGGAGTTTGGCATATAAAGGACTTAAAAGCTCATCCACCGGATCAACTGACGGATGAACACTTGTCGAACTAATTTTGGCTGTTTTTGTTTTGTTTGGGTTGAAGGATGGTTAACCCTTGCCTTGAGCATAAATTTACTAGGGTGGTCACTACCCCCATCTAGTGGCTGACATATGCGTAACATCTTTTGTATCGTCAGAACTACGATAGCAACATGCTAAAATATCCATCTCCGTTTCAATTTGCTGAGATTGGACTTTTGGAGTTAATTCAAGTGTGACATTCTGGTTTTAGTTTTGTCGGTATTGGAGTTTTGCTGATGTCGTTTTCTTTAGGATTCTTTGAAGTATTATCGCTGTTTGATTTACCGTATTTGGCTTTTTAAAGTTACTGGCAGAAAAAAATTTGACCCTTTGGTAAATTTTTTTTTTTAAAGTAATAGGGGATTTGTAATGGTTGGAATTTACACCACTTGATATTTCGGTTGGTAATGCGCACTCTGCAGGTTGATTGTGAATTCAGCATAGAATATTCCATATTAATATAAATTTGAATTTATTATGGAACACTTACTTCCGGATAAATGATGTCGAATATCATTACCGTGGAGAAATATTTTATAATTTCTGGATTTCTTGTTATTATTTTTCTTCTGTGTGAGAAGTTTCGTTTGATAACTGGTATAGTCTGTAGTTAGGAAATAAATTGTCAAAAGGAGGTTATCGACGATTTGAGATAATTTTGAGAGAGCTGTTGGAAAAAAATTCGACTAAATTGGAGAATATTTGATCTCGAATCATTCTTGTTATAGGCGATTATTTCTTCGATTTGGGTAATTCCCTGTTTGGTTTATTGTATTCTGAACACTTCTGGAAAATACGTTTTATACGTGATTATGAAAATTTTTTTCCACAAGGCCCATCTCTTGTATTGAATTTACCCTGAAGATCTGAGAGGTATGATATCATTCCTATATCTTGAGTCATTATCTGAGATTTCTGTTTTGATAGGATTCGCTTCCCGGTGATTCGTTTGAATAACACGAAGAATAGCAAGACGATCCTTTTCCCTCGAACAACAGCTGAGAGGTATAAATCCTTTTGTATTTTGTGACCAATATCTTATAGTCTTTTATTAGGGTCCGTCCTAGTGCCTGGTTGGATTGAGAATCCTAGTGCCTGTTTGGATTGAAGAATTCTAGTGACTGGTAACAGTCTGGACTGGTGTGGTTTGACTTTATGGTATTTATTTTCTGGTATATGGTGGTGAATTTCTGGTGCAGTTCTGATGAATGGTACATTCTGATATATGGTATAATTGAGTACATAGTATATTGTTGACAGTTGATGTAGCTCGAGTAGATGATACATTCTACGTATAGAGGTCTCACCGTTAGATTTGCTGTCAACCTTCAATATTGATTTTGTATCAGGTAACCAGTGCTTGCACTGGCTTTAATGAGTATTGTATTGAGATTTAATTTCGGAAGTAAGGATTTAGTGTACTGATCGTAAATCAGTCATTTGAATAGGAATAAACGGTTTAATTATCAATTTTCTATTCATTGATATTAATATTGAAATATATTGAATAAAGGTTATTTCATGCTTGTTATATACTATGGAAATTGTAAACAGTTTGCGGTGAGGTGCACTTCACTAACTGGTCATTTATTTTAACAACTATAACACTTGTGTATCCCTTCAGGATTAGTGACTGGAATTTATTTTTACCTTATTCAACTAGCCCTTTTATACCAGCCAGTTATTATAACCACTGTATTTGTGTATTCCTTCAGGATCTGTGGTTGAGGTCAATCTTCTTGTTCAACTTGGTTATTTGTCTGGTTTATTATCTGGTATATTTGGAGTTTGTTGAACTCCGTTTAGGTTTAGTTTTGGTACTGAAGTTTTAGGTTTAGCCTAAGCCGAGTGTGGGCTGATATAAGGATTCTGTTTTCAGGATTAGGTAAGGTATTATAAGGTGTTGTTATAATTTATAGGAAGCCCTTCTGGCATTTGTTTAATGTTAGGTAAAGTTTTTAGGAAGCTCTTCTAGCTTTTGGTAACTAAGAGAATTCTTTTTCATTATTTTTTTTATTATCAACCACTGCGGAAATTTTAATTTTAATTGAACGTTTGACATTGAGTATTTGTTTTATTGCTACTCTGGTAGAGGAGTACGCAATTTGTTCTTAAGACAGGCACATCTCTACCTGGCGCCCATTATTATTTTCCACCTTATTTTGAGGAACTCACTCCCGTCTTCACTGAGTGTAGTCGCGAGCCGTAACCAGCTTACTCAAGGTCGACACGTCACACTGTTTTTTACGGAACAGGCGAGTAAAGAACCTGTTCATCTGAAATAATAATGCAGCGCCAAGCTGAGCAGGCGTAGAACTATAAATGTTGACATTGGAGTGTTTTGTTATATTAGTTGTGTGTGTATTTGCGTTAAAATTTGATTTGACAATAAATAAAAAAACTTTTCAGACTTCTAAAGTGAACAAGTGTGTTACTGTGTATATCATATTTTCATTTTAGGTATAGGCGGTAGGTATCATCATTTGTTTCAGTTCAGTCTAGTGATATTGAAAGTTATGCAAGGATGGAAGACTTCGAAAAATGACGAATAACAATCGTGTGGATATAATATGTGAACGGTTCAATCAACATTATTATACTACAGGATTCTAAATGTACCTTTTTTAGGTCCAAATGGCAAGACTGAGTTCAATAGAATACTTTGGGGTATCTTAAAGACACAAACACTTCTAGAAGTGTTTATGAAGGTGAAGAAGTTTTAAATGCTGATCACATAATAAAAATATTACATGTTATTTTGAAATATTACGAAATGGCAGTTACGTGCAACAAGTGTTTAAAAACTATTAGTCGTTGTGATGACTCTATTCCTTGATCTAGCAACAGTTCACATTTGTTTCATACACAGTGTGTTAACATAACTGTTGAAAAACTTGAGACAATGAAAAAATCTGGCTCAATCAAAAATTGGATATGTGTTGATTGTTTATCATCGGACATAACCTCAAAAATCGAAAATCTGAAGGAGAATTCATCTGAAATTAGCCAAACTGCTACTGTTGGATTGATTGATGATATTGAGAATATCATTATCGAATCTTTCGAGGATTTGTTTGTTCCTATGATTGAGAACTTAAAAATTGAAATTCTTGGTCTCCGTAAAGAGGTATTAAATTTGAAGGTTGAGAATACTAAACTTCTTAAATACATTGGAAGTGAAGAATTTCAAATACCATTCGATTCTAAGAAATATTCTGAACTATTCAGAGCTAATCTGAAGTACACAAAAGATGAGGCTTCTTTAAATGATATTTCCCAAGTAAGTCTAGTCCAGAAACGACAGCGTCAAACAGCTACCGAGTCTCGATTCAAACAAACATAAATTTAAACACTGTATCGGATAAAAACAGTTCTCTGTACTCCACAACGATTCGAACATCTTCTAATTCTATCAAATCAATTGAGAAAAAAAATAATGCAAAATCCATATCCACAATCCACAAGCTATTTCCGAGGGCGGTTTCACTATGGTGAAAAATAGGAAATCTAGACGTATGGACAGAAGTATTGTTGGTAGTGGAATGGCTGATGATATGTTGATTAAAGGCGTACCTGAATATGGTTATTTACATGTTTGTAAGCTTGATCCAACCCTGAAATCCGTTAAGCTGGCAAGATATCTCGATAACAAGGGCTTCACAGGAGTTAAATGTGAAAAATTAGAATCGAAGAGACCCAAAGAATACTCTTCCTTCAAGTTGACTGTACCTGCATAAGAATTTGAAAACATCAAGAATCCAAATCTATGTTAATTTGTCATTTTTTATTCCGTCTGAGCAAAATCAAATCAATGGAATCGAGAAAGAAAAATGTATAATTTTGCATCAAAACGTTCGATCATTGAGAAATTATATATTAAGGTTAGAACAGTTTGTAAACAATCTTAATGCATGCTTTGTAGCTGTCACAGAACATTGGCAGAGTGAACTCGATGTACTCCATATGCCCGGTTTTAAATTATTTTCGAACTACCTTCGGTAGCACAGTGGTTTGGGAGACGGCTGTGATGCCGAAGGTACCGGGTTCGAATCCCGGCTAGGTCATGGATGTTGTACATGTCTGGTGGTGGACAATACATTATTATATACTACGTGATTATGGGTACATAGCATGACTGCTGAGCCCAAATAAAATAGAAAAAAAAAAATTAGTTTCAAAATACTGCAGACCACCTGGCCATCATGGTGGATGCGCTATTTATTGCAAAAATGGAATATCTTGTAAAGAACGTTTTGGTCAAACTCGGTGTTTCATACGTTTTCGAGTGTTCAGCTATAGAGGCTTATATTTGTTCAAAAAAGTACTCAATTATTCCAATTTATCGTCCGAATACTCATTCAAGATGTGATATTGGTTTGTTCTTCGAGAATATTGATTTGATACTTCATAAGCTTACAACCGAAAAGAGTCATTATATAATTGCTGGTGATTTCAACATCAATTTGCTTTCTTGTAGTTGGGAGGCCAGTGACGGCTCGTGCCCTCGAGATGTGGGTCGGCCACACATCGGAAACAAATTTATTTGAGAAAATGAATTCCGTAATACCATTCAGCGTATTTGAATTGCCGAAGATAGCATTGTCCGAGTACAAAATTTGTAATTCACGTTTGAGTTTATCCTTATCGAAAAAGTTTCTGTAATTATCGATCAAAGATTTGAAAGGTATTTCCGGAAAATTACGAACGTATATATCAAATTTATTAAAATTCGTTAGTTCCAAAAAATGAAGTGATGAAATGTCTTTAAACCTTATTTCAATTTGAGTTATAATTAAATCCAGAATTTCACAAAAAAGCCGTTTCATTGAGGAATTATCCGTGAGCTGAATTTCGGAATCTATTTTACGTTTTCGACGTCTAGCACTCGGTGGCATTACTTCTGAGAGTTTTTCTACTTCTGAATATAAGCGAATGAAATACTCATCTTCTGTGCGAAATTTTTTCAGAGTCGATAATAAAGAAGTGATTCTGGCGTTGCAATAAGTTATATCTGATAACTTATGCTGGATTATAGAAAAAACGGGATCTGTGTATGTAAAAATCAAATTAAAAGAGTGGAGAATGAACAAAAATTCGAAATCATTCAACATTTTCTTCAGACCGGTAGCTTCACGTATTGTAATATCATCCCATTCATCTAAATTGTCGTTGATATGATCAAATACTTCAATTAATTCTTCTCTCTTATCGAATATTGTTTTTACAGCGCGAGATTTGAAATTCCAACAAGTTTCCGAGCTAGAGGGTAATCTTTTTTTGCAAATTTCGTCTAGAATATTAGTGCGTTTACTTGATTTACTGAAAAACGTTGCTGCTTGACGCTCTGCAATAGGATAACCGGCCAGCCGACCCTGTGTATTGGGAAGCGATCTAACATCGAGTTGTTGTGCCGTTCTACTGAGTGGTCGTATTCTGGGCGTATGTCGTAGTATCTTTTCCTTTACGTAGCGCTCTCGGTAGCGCTAGTTCCGCCATTGGCTCTTGGCCGACCTAACGTGATGAGATGCTTTCAGTGACATTCCAGGAGTGGCAATTGTATAATTGTAACATTTGTGTTACATTTCAGACCTAATGTTACGGTGTTACGTACAATTCTGGAATAACTTGTTTGGGGTGATGTTACGAAAAGTAACCATTTACGATTGTGGTTTGTTACAATTTATGAAAGGGAATAACAACGCTGGATGCTTTGGAAATCGAATATTAGGTGGGTCCGAAAGAAAATATTGGCCGGTATAAGTTATATTTTCCTGTTCTGAGTGGAAATATTCATTACCGAGGGAATTTGGATATCGAAATCGATAACCCCGATTGAGTTTGAATGAATTGAATATCTAGAATTATTTTCTATTTCCCGATAATTTTTGGGTCGGCCCGGCCGACCCTGCCGACCCTGACGAGCCGTCACTGTGGGAGGCTCAAACTTTCATTTCACTTTTAGAGGGATATGGTGCACATATAACGGTGCAAGAACCTACGCCAGTCACCTCTACTTCTTCTACTTGTATAGACAACGTAATTACAAAGTTCCATCCCATCTATCTGGTCACACCTCTCAAAAATTTTCTTTTTCTTTGGGTGATTCCATTCCGAAGTCTGTGAAAAAACAAATTTTGCTATTTAATGAGGAAAAAATGAAAGGGTTCCTAGAACTATTATCTGCTGAGGACTGGAATGGCCTCACTTTCGAAGAAAATCAGTGTGATATAGATTGCCTCTGGGATAGCTTTTTCGGCAGATTCAAGTCCATTTTTGATTTTGCTTTCCCCTAATAAAGGTTCAGGTTATTGACTCTTATAGAAGATATTTGGATAAATCCACTCAAGTCATAGAAATAAAAAACCAATTGGATTACCTTTTTACAGCATCTCTTTTTCGCCCTGAATTAGCTTATATCTACAAACAAACTAAAAAGCTATATGACAGTGTTCTCGTGAATAATAAGAAGGATCGTATTAAAAATCGCAGAAATTACTCTAGTAATAAAAGTAAAACTGTTTGGCAGATAATAAATGAGGAAACTGGTCGAAAAATAAAAAAAGTTGATAATTCAATCAGAACTGATAATCCCCATGACCTATCAAATGTATTCAATAGACATTTTATTAATATTTCATCATCAACAACATTGCAAAAGCCTCAATTCACATTTAATTCAGATGTTCGTTCTATCTGTCGAAACCCGAAGACTTTCTTCCTCTTTGAAATTACACCAGACGAAGTTATCAGCGTAGTAAATAAAATGCTCTCTTATGAACTGAGAGTTCAATGAAACGCTTTTTGGTCTTAAACTCAATGATGTGATACTTATGATGACAGTACACCTCCTCGTGGTAGAGAGTGAGCAACATCATGTTGGCTAAGTACAGCGGGGACCGAAAGTGCGCCGGTATAAGCTGCAACGATTTTGCACGCTTCATTGCATGTTACGCTACTGGAATTTTTGAAGACGCGGTAATTTGTCAATTAATCGTATCATATCGTGTACCAACGGTCGGAACGCAAATGCGCGGGTCTAGAGAGAATCTTCTGAAAGATTTTCAATGATTATTGAGACTTCAGCAAGAATACGTACCTAAGATTTAGATTTCAGTCATTATTAATTTAATTTGAGACTCGGAATCTGATTTATCGGCGAGAATTGTGTCGGGATTCTCGGTAAGTGTTAACATGAATATTAGTATTCAACAAGTAATAATCTCACCAGAACGAATCAATTTAATTTGAAACAGTAGTTTTTTTTTTAGTCATCCATCATTTCAGGTTTGGAAGAATTCTTTTTGTGTCAAATAATGTCAACAAAACTCCTCCTCAGCTCCTCCTATTAGCTATTAGCTTATATCTACAAACAAACTAAAAAGCTATATGACAGTGTTCTCGTGAATAATAAGAAGGATCGTATTAAAAATCGCAGAAATTACTCTAGTAATAAAAGTAAAACTGTTTGGCAGATAATAAATGAGGAAACTGGTCGAAAAATAAAAAAAGTTGATAATTCAATCAGAACTGATAATCCCCATGACCTATCAAATGTATTCAATAGACATTTTATTAATATTTCATCATCAACAACATTGCAAAAGCCTCAATTCACATTTAATTCAGATGTTCGTTCTATCTGTCGAAACCCGAAGACTTTCTTCCTCTTTGAAATTACACCAGACGAAGTTATCAGCGTAGTAAATAAAATGCTCTCTAATGAACTGAGAGTTCAATGAAACGCTTTTTGGTCTTAAACTCAATGATGTGATACTTATGATGACAGTACACCTCCTCGTGGTAGAGAGTGAGCAACATCATGTTGGCTAAGTACAGCGGGGACCGAAAGTGCGCCGGTATAAGCTGCAACGATTTTGCACGCTTCATTGCATGTTACGCTACTAGAATTTTTGAAGACGCGGTAATTTGTCAATTAATCGTATCATATCGTGTACCAACGGTCGGAACGCAGATGCGCGGGTCTAGAGAGAATCTTCTGAAAGATTTTCAATGATTATTGAGACTTCAGCAAGAATACGTACCTAAGATTTAGATTTCAGTCATTATTAATTTAATTTGAGACTCGGAATCTGATTTATCGGCGAGAATTGTGTCGGGATTCTCGGTAAGTGTTAACATGAATATTAGTATTCAACAAGTAATAATCTCACCAGAACGAATCAATTTAATTTGAAACAGTAGTTTTTTTTTTAGTCATCCATCATTTCAGGTTTGGAAGAATTCTTTTTGTGTCAAATAATGTCAGCAAAACTCCTCCTCAGCTTTATTTGATGATAAATGTAATGATTTCTTTGTAATTCCTTGGTTCGAAATCCGAAAAGGAGTTGTAAATTCAGTTAATATATTCTTATATCGTTGTTCATTTTCTCAAAGAACCTCCCGTGGGATTTGAACAAACAAAACCTCCCGAGGGATTGGAACAAATAAAACCTTTCTTGGGATTGAAAGATATCAAGAACTACTTCCTTGAGATACAGAATTTGAAATAGTTCGTATGTTAAACCACTTTAGTTCCTGAATCTGAAAGAATACCTGCGTAATACCTGGAATTATCACATCAACTTGGTTGAATGGCGAAATTTTTGGAAAAAACCGTAAAAATTCAATCTCTCTACAAAAATCGTTATATCTCCTAAACTATTCGTCGCAAACCCCTCAAATAAAAACTTTCGTGATCTACGTGACCAGATCAATAGAAAAAGAGGTATATTATTACCAAGAAGGAACTTTTCGACTCAAATATTGTCATTCTTGAGTGGAATTCGAATAATTATGAACTGCCAATACCAACTCTGCTTACCGATTTTCCGTAGTCCCCATAGTTTAGGAGAAATTTGAATTCGAAATTTTTGGAAAAAACCGTAAAAATTCAATCTCTCTACAAAAATCGTTATATCTCCTAAACTATTCGTCGCAAACCCCTCAAATAAAAACTTTCGTGATCTACGTGACCAGATCAATAGAAAAAGAGGTATATTATTACCAAGAAGGAACTTTTAATTTTTTTGAAATTTTTTAAGGTCCGGGGTAAGGAAAATTCGAGAAAATTCGAGAAAATTCTTCGACTCAAATATTGTCATTCGTGAGTGGAATTCGAATAATTATGAACTGCCAATACCAACTCTGCTTACCGATTTTCCGTAGTCCCCATAGTTTAGGAGAAATTTGAAGTCGAAATTTTTGGAAAAAACCGTAAAAATTCAATCTCTCTATAAAAATCGTTATATCTCCTAAACTATTCGACGCAGACCCCTCATATAAAAACTTTCGTGATCTACGTGAACAGATCAATAGAAAAAGAGATATATTATCACCAAGAAGGAACTTTTAATTTTTTACAATTTTTTAAGGTCCGGGGTAAGGAAAATTCGAGAAAATTCAATCTCTCTACAAAAATCGTTATATCTCCTAAACTATTCGTCGCAGACCCCTCAAATAAAAACTTTCGTGATCTACGTGAACAGATCAATAGAGAAAGAGTTATTTTATTACCAAGAAAGATCTTTTAATTTTTTACAATTCTTCAAGGTCCGGGGTAAGGAAAATTCGAGAAAATTATATCTCTCTATAAAAATCGTTATATCTCCTAAACTATTCGTCGCAGACTCCTCAAATAAAAACTTTCGTGATCTACATGACCAGATCAATAGAAAAAGAGGTATATTATCACCAAGAAGGAACTTTTAATTTTTTACAATTTTTTAAGGTCCGGGGTAAGGAAAATTCGAGAAAATTCAATCTCTCTACAAAAATCGTTATATCTCCTAAACTATTCGTCGCAGACCCCTCAAATAAAAACTTTCGTGATCTACGTGAACAGATCAATAGAAAAAGAGGTATTTTATTACCAAGAAAGATCTTTTAATTTTTCACAATTTTTCAAGGTCCGGGGTAAGGAAAATTCGAGAAAATTCTTCGACTCAAATATTGTCATTCGTGAGTGGAATTCGAATAATCATGAACTGCCAATACCAACTCTGCTTACCGATTTTCCGTAGTCCCCATAGTTTAGGAGAAATTTGAAGTCGAAATTTTTGGAAAAAACCGTAAAAATTCAATCTCTCTATAAAAATCGTTATATCTCCTAAACTATTCGTCGCAGACCCCTCATATAAAAACTTTCGTGATCTACGTGAATAGATCAATGGAAAAAGAGGTATATTATCACCAAGAAGGAACTTTCAATTTTTTACAATTTTTTAAGGTCCAGGGTAAGGAAAATTCGAGAAAATTCTATCTCTCTACAAAAATCATTATATCTCCTAAACTATTCGTCGCAGACCCCTCAAATGAAAAGTTTCGTGATCTACGTGAACAGATCAATAGAAAAAGAGGTATTTTATTACCAAGAAAGATCTTTTAATTTTTTACAATTCTTCAAGGTCCGGGGTAAGGAAAATTCGAGAAAATTAAATCTCTCTATAAAAATCGTTATATCTCCTAAACTATTCGTCGCAGACTCCTCAAATAAAAACTTTCGTGATCTACATGACCAGATCAATAGAAAAAGAGGTATATTATCACCAAGAAGGAACTTTTAATTTTTTACAATTTTTTAAGGTCCGGGGTAAGGAAAATTCGAGAAAATTCAATCTCTACAAAAATCGTTATATCTCCTAAACTATTCGTCGCAGACCCCTCAAATAAAAACTTTCGTGATCTACGTGAACAGATCAATAGAAAAAGAGGTATTTTATTACCAAGAAAGATCTTTTAATTTTTCACAATTTTTCAAGGTCCGGGGTAAGGAAAATTCGAGAAAATTCTTCGACTCAAATATTGTCATTCGTGAGTGGAATTCGAATAATCATGAACTGCCAATACCAACTCTGCTTACCGATTTTCCGTAGTCCCCATAGTTTAGGAGAAATTTGAAGTCGAAATTTTTGGAAAAAACCGTAAAAATTCAATCTCTCTATAAAAATCGTTATATCTCCTAAACTATTCGTCGCAGACCCCTCATATAAAAACTTTCGTGATCTACGTGAATAGATCAATGGAAAAAGAGGTATATTATCACCAAGAAGGAACTTTCAATTTCTTACAATTTTTTAAGGTCCAGGGTAAGGAAAATTCGAGAAAATTCGAGAAAATTTTTCTACTCAAATATTGTCAGGCGAGAGTGGGATTCGAATAACCATGAACTGCCAATACCAACTCTGCTTACCGATTTTCCGTAGTCCCCATAGTTTAGGAGAAATTTGAATTCGAAATTTTTGGAAAAAACCGTAAAAATTCAATCTCTCTACAAAAATCGTTATATCTCCTAAACTATTCGTCGCAGACCCCTCAAATGAAAAGTTTCGTGATCTACGTGAACAGATCAATAGAAAAAGAGGTATTTTATTACCAAGAAAGATCTTTTAATTTTTTACAATTTTTCAAGGTCCGGGGTAAGGAAAATTCGAGAAAATTCAATCTCTCTATAAAAATCGTTATATCTCCTAAACTATTCGTCGCAGACTCCTCAAATAAAAACTTTCGTGATCTACATGACCAGATCAATGGAAAAAGAGCTATATTATTACCAAGAAGGAACTTTCAATTTTTTACAATTTTTTAAGGTCCGGGGTAAGAAAAATTCGAGAAAATTCGAGAAAATTTTTCTACTCAAATATTGTCAGGCGAGAGTGGGATTCGAATAACCATGAACTGCCAATACCAACTCTGCTTACCGATTTTCCGTAGTCCCCATAGTTTAGGAGAAATTTGAATTCGAAATTTTTGGAAAAAACCGTAAAAATTCAATCTCTCTACAAAAATCGTTATATCTCCTAAACTATTCGTCGCAAACCCCTCAAATAAAAACTTTCGTGATCTACGTGACCAGATCAATAGAAAAAGAGGTATATTATTACCAAGAAGGAACTTTTAATTTTTTTGAAATTTTTTAAGGTCCGGGGTAAGGAAAATTCGAGAAAATTCGAGAAAATTCTTCGACTCAAATATTGTCATTCGTGAGTGGAATTCGAATAATTATGAACTGCCAATACCAACTCTGCTTACCGATTTTCCGTAGTCCCCATAGTTTAGGAGAAATTTGAAGTCGAAATTTTTGGAAAAAACCGTAAAAATTCAATCTCTCTATAAAAATCGTTATATCTCCTAAACTATTCGTCGCAGACCCCTCATATAAAATCTTTCGTGATCTACGTGAACAGATCAATAGAAAAAGAGGTATATTATCACCAAGAAGGAACTTTTAATTTTTTACAATTTTTTAAGGTCCGGGGTAAGGAAAATTCGAGAAAATTCAATCTCTCTACAAAAATCGTTATATCTCCTAAACTATACGTCGCAGACTCCTCAAATAAAAACTTTCGTGATCTACATGACCAGATCAATAGAAAAAAAGGTATATTATTACCAAGAAGGAACTTTCAATTTTTTACAATTTTTCAAGGTCCGGGTAAGAAAAATTCGAGAAAATTCGAGAAAATTTTTCGACTCAAATATTGTCAGGCGAGAGTGGGATTCGAATAACCATGAACTGCCAATACCAACTCTGCTTACCGATTTTCCGTAGTCCCCATAGTTTAGGAGAAATTTGAATTCGAAATCTTTGGAAAAAACCGTAAAAATTCAATCTCTCTACAAAAATCGTTATATCTCCTAAACTATTCGTCGCAAACCCCTCAAATAAAAACTTTCGTGATCTACGTGACCAGATCAATAGAAAGAGAGGTATATTATTACCAAGAAAGAACTTTTAATTCTTTACAATTTTTCAAGGTCCGGGGTGAGAAAAATTCGAGAAAATTCTTCGACTCAAATATTGTCATTCGTGAGTGGAATTCGAATAATCATGAACTGCCAATACCAACTCTGCTTACCGATTTTCCGTAGTCCCCATAGTTTAGGAGAAATTTGAAGTCGAAATTTCTGGAAAAAACCCTAAAAATTCAATCTCTCTATAAAAATCGTTATATCTCCTAAACTATTCGTCGCAGACCCCTCAAATAAAAACTTTCGTGATCTACATGACCAGATCAATAGAAAAAGAGGTATTTTATTATTTTATTACCAAGAAAGATCTTTTAATTTTTTACAATTTTTCAAGGTCTGGGGTAGGGAAAATTCGAGAAAATTCAATCTCTCTACAAAAATCGTTATATCTCCTAAACTATTCGTCGCAGACCCCTCAAATAAAAACTTTCGTGATCTACGTGAACACATCAATAGAAAAAGAGGTATTTTATTACCAAGAAAGATCTTTTAATTTTTTACAATTTTTCAAGGTCCGGGGTAAGGAAAATTCGAGAAAATTCAATCTCTCTATAAAAATCGTTAAATCTCGTAAACTATTCGTCGCAGACTCCTCAAATAAAAACTTTCGTGATCTACATGACCAGATCAATAGAAAAAGAGGTATATTATTACCAAGAAGGAACTTTCAATTTTTTACAATTCTTCAAGGTCCGGGGTAAGAAAAATTCGAGAAAATTCGAGAAAATTTTTCGACTCAAATATTGTCAGGCGAGAGTGGGATTCGAATAACCATGAACTGCCAATACCAACTCTGCTCACCGATTTTCCGTAGTCCCCATAGTTAAGGAGAAATTTTAATTCGAAATTTTTGGAAAAAACCGTAAAAATTCAATCTCTCTACAAAAATCGTTATATCTCCTAAACTATTCGTCGCAAACCCCTCAAATAAAAACTTTCGTGATCTACGTGACCAGATCAATAGAAAAAGAGGTATATTATTACCAAGAAGGAACTTTTAATTTTTTACAATTTTTTAAGGTAAGGAAAATTCGAGAAAATTCTTCGACTCAAATATTGTCATTCGTGAGTGGAATTCGAATCATGAACTGCCAATACCAACTCTGCTTACCTATTTTCCATAGTCCCCATAGTTTAGGAGAAATTTGAATTCGAAATTTTTGGAAAAAACCGTAAAAATTCAATCTCTATACTAAATCGTTATATCTCCTAAACTATTCGTCGCTGACCCCTCATATGAAAACTTTCGTGATCTACGTGAACAGATCAATAGAAAAAGAGGTATATTATCACCAAGAAGGAACTTTTAATTTTTTACAATTTTTTAAGGTCCGGGGTAAGGAAAATTCGAGAAAATTCAATCTCTCTACAAAAATCGTTATATCTCCTAAACTATTCGTCGCAGACCCCTCAAATAAAAACTTTCGTGATCTTCGTGAACAGATCAATAGAAAAAGAGGTATTTTATTACCAAGAAAAATCTTTTAATTCTTTACAATTTTTCAAGGTCCGGGGTAAGAAAAATTCGAGAAAATTCTTCGACTCAAATATTGTCATTCGTGAGTGGAATTCGAATAATCATGAACTGCCAATACCAACTCTGCTTACCGATTTTCCGTAGTCCCCATAGTTTAGGAGAAATTTGAAGTCGAAATTTTTGGAAAAAACCGTAAAAATTCAATCTCTCTATAAAAATCGTTATATCTCCTAAACTATTCGTCGCAGACCCCTCATATAAAAACTTTCGTGATCTACGTGAACAGATCAATAGAAAAAGAGGTATATTATCACCAAGAAGGAACTTTTAATTTTTTACAATTTTTTAAGGTCCGGGGTAAGGAAAATTCGAGAAAATTCAATCTCTCTATAAAAATCGTTATATCTCCTAAACTATTCGTCGCAGACCCCTCAAATAAAAACTTTCGTGATCTACGTGAACAAATCAATAGAAAATGAGGTATTTTATTACCAAGAAGGATCTTTTAATTTTTTACAATTTTTCAAGGTCCGGGGTAAGGAAAATTCGAGAAAATTCAATCTCTCTATAAAAATCGTTATATCTCCTAAACTATTCGTCGCAGACTTCTCAAATAAAAACTTTCGTGATCTACATGACCAGATCAATAGAAAAAGAGGTATATCATTACCAAGAAGGAACTTTTAATTTTTTACAATTTTTTAAGGTCCGGGGTAATGAAAATTCGAGAAAATTCGAGAAAATTTTTCGACTCAAATATTGTCAGGCGAGAGTGGGATTCGAATAACCATGAACTGCCAATACCAACTCTGCTTACCGATTTTCCGTAGTCCCCATAGTTTAGGAGAAATTTGAATTCGAAATTTTTGGAAAAAACCGTAAAAATTCAATCTCTCTACAAAAATCGTTATATCTCCTAAACTATTCGTCGCAAACCCCTCAAATAAAAACTTTCGTTATCTACGTGACCAGATCAATAGAAAAAGAGGTATTTTATTACCAAGAAGGAACTTTTAATTTTTTACAATTTTTTAAGGTCCGGGGTAAGGAAAATTCGAGAAAATTCGAGAAAATTCTTCGACTCAAATATTGTCATTCGTGAGTGGAATTCGAATAATCATGAACTGCCAATACCAACTCTGCTTACCGATTTTCCGTAGTCCCCATAGTTTAGGAGAAATTTGAAGTCGAAATTTTTGGAAAAAACCCTAAAAATTCAATCTCTCTATAAAAATCGTTATATCTCCTAAACTATTCGTCGCAGACCCCTCATATAAAAACTTTCGTGATCTACGTGAACAGATCAATAGAAAAAGAGGTTTATTATCACCAAGAAGGAACTTTTAATTTTTTACAATTTTTTAAGGTCCGGGGTAAGGAAGATTCGAGAAAATTCAATCTCTCTACAAAAATCGTTATATCTCCTAAACTATTCGTCGCAGACCCCTCAAATAAAAACTTTCGTGATCTACGTGAACACATCAATAGAAAAAGAGGTATTTTATTACCAAGAAAGATCTTTTAATTTTTTACAATTTTTCAAGGTCCGGGGTAAGGAAAATTCGAGAAAATTCAATCTCTCTATAAAAATCGTTAAATCTCGTAAACTATTCGTCGCAGACTCCTCAAATTAAAACTTTCGTGATCTACATGACCAGATCAATAGAAAAAGAGGTATATTATTACCAAGAAGGAACTTTCAATTTTTTACAATTCTTCAAGGTCCGGGGTAAGAAAAATTCGAGAAAATTCGAGAAAATTTTTCGACTCAAATATTGTCAGGCGAGAGTGGGATTCGAATAACCATGAACTGCCAATACCAACTCTGCTTACCGATTTTCTGTAGTCCCCATAGTTTAGGAGAAATTTGAATTCGAAATTTTTGGAAAAAACCGTAAAAATTCAATCTCTCTACAAAAATCGTTATATCTCCTAAACTATTCGTCGCAAACCCCTCAAATAAAAACTTTCGTGATCTACGTGACCAGATCAATAGAAAAAGAGGTATATTATTACCAAGAAGGAACTTTTAATTTTTTACAATTTTTTAAGGTCCGAGGTAAGGAAAATTCGAGAAAATTCTTCGACTCAAATATTGTCATTCGTGAGTGGAATTCGAATCATGAACTGCCAATACCAACTCTGCTTACCTATTTTCCATAGTCCCCATAGTTTAGGAGAAATTTGAATTCGAAATTTTTGGAAAAAACCGTAAAAATTCAATCTCTCTACTAAATCGTTATATCTCCTAAACTATTCGTCGCTGACCCCTCATATGAAAACTTTCGTGATCTACGTGAACAGATCAATAGAAAAAGAGGTATATTATCACCAAGAAGGAACTTTTAATTTTTTACAATTTTTTAAGGTCCGGGGTAAGGAAAATTCGAGAAAATTCAATCTCTCTACAAAAATCGTTATATCTCCTAAACTATTCGTCGCAGACCCCTCAAATAAAAACTTTCGTGATCTTCGTGAACAGATCAATAGAAAAAGAGGTATTTTATTACCAAGAAAAATCTTTTAATTCTTTACAATTTTTCAAGGTCCGGGGTAAGAAAAATTCGAGAAAATTCTTCGACTCAAATATTGTCATTCGTGAGTGGAATTCGAATAATCATGAACTGCCAATACCAACTCTGCTTACCGATTTTCCGTAGTCCCCATAGTTTAGGAGAAATTTGAAGTCGAAATTTTTGGAAAAAACCGTAAAAATTCAATCTCTCTATAAAAATCGTTATATCTCCTAAACTATTCGTCGCAGACCCCTCATATAAAAACTTTCGTGATCTACGTGAACAGATCAATAGAAAAAGAGGTATATTATCACCAAGAAGGAACTTTTAATTTTTTACAATTTTTTAAGGTCCGGGGTAAGGAAAATTCGAGAAAATTCAATCTCTCTATAAAAATCGTTATATCTCCTAAACTATTCGTCGCAGACCCCTCAAATAAAAACTTTCGTGATCTACGTGAACAAATCAATAGAAAATGAGGTATTTTATTACCAAGAAGGATCTTTTAATTTTTTACAATTTTTCAAGGTCCGGGGTAAGGAAAATTCGAGAAAATTCAATCTCTCTATAAAAATCGTTATATCTCCTAAACTATTCGTCGCAGACCCCTCAAATAAAAACTTTCGTGATCTACGTGAATACATCAATAGAAAAAGAGGTATTTTATTACCAAGAAAGATCTTTTAATTTTTTACAATTTTTCAAGGTCCGGGGTAAGGAAAATTCGAGAAAATTCAATCTCTCTATAAAAATCGTTAAATCTCGTAAACTATTCGTCGCAGACTCCTCAAATTAAAACTTTCGTGATCTACATGACCAGATCAATAGAAAAAGAGGTATATTATTACCAAGAAGGAACTTTCAATTTTTTACAATTCTTCAAGGTCCGGGGTAAGAAAAATTCGAGAAAATTCGAGAAAATTTTTCGACTCAAATATTGTCAGGCGAGAGTGGGATTCGAATAACCATGAACTGCCAATACCAACTCTGCTTACCGATTTTCCGTAGTCCCCATAGTTTAGGAGAAATTTGAATTCGAAATTTTTGGAAAAAACCGTAAAAATTCAATCTCTCTACAAAAATCGTTATATCTCCTAAACTATTCGTCGCATACCCCTCAAATAAAAACTTTCGTGATCTACGTGACCAGATCAATAGAAAAAGAGGTATATTATTACCAAGAAGGAACTTTTAATTTTTTACAATTTTTTAAGGTCCGAGGTAAGGAAAATTCGAGAAAATTCTTCGACTCAAATATTGTCATTCGTGAGTGGAATTCGAATCATGAACTGCCAATACCAACTCTGCTTACCTATTTTCCATAGTCCCCATAGTTTAGGAGAAATTTGAATTCGAAATTTTTGGAAAAAACCGTAAAAATTCAATCTCTCTACTAAATCGTTATATCTCCTAAACTATTCGTCGCTGACCCCTCATATGAAAACTTTCGTGATCTACGTGAACAGATCAATAGAAAAAGAGGTATATTATCACCAAGAAGGAACTTTTAATTTTTTACAATTTTTTAAGGTCCGGGGTAAGGAAAATTCGAGAAAATACAATCTCTCTACAAAAATCGTTATATCTCCTAAACTATTCGTCGCAGACCCCTCAAATAAAAACTTTCGTGATCTTCGTGAACAGATCAATAGAAAAAGAGGTATTTTATTACCAAGAAAAATCTTTTAATTCTTTACAATTTTTCAAGGTCCGGGGTAAGAAAAATTCGAGAAAATTCTTCGACTCAAATATTGTCATTCGTGAGTGGAATTCGAATAATCATGAACTGCCAATACCAACTCTGCTTACCGATTTTCCGTAGTCCCCATAGTTTAGGAGAAATTTGAAGTCGAAATTTTTGGAAAAAACCGTAAAAATTCAATCTCTCTATAAAAATCGTTATATCTCCTAAACTATTCGTCGCAGACCCCTCATATAAAAACTTTCGTGATCTACGTGAACAGATCAATAGAAAAAGAGGTATATTATCACCAAGAAGGAACTTTTAATTTTTTACAATTTTTTAAGGTCCGGGGTAAGGAAAATTCGAGAAAATTCAATCTCTCTATAAAAATCGTTATATCTCCTAAACTATTCGTCGCAGACCCCTCAAATAAAAACTTTCGTGATCTACGTGAACAAATCAATAGAAAATGAGGTATTTTATTACCAAGAAGGATCTTTTAATTTTTTACAATTTTTCAAGGTCCGGGGTAAGGAAAATTCGAGAAAATTCAATCTCTCTATAAAAATCGTTATATCTCCTAAACTATTCGTCGCAGACCCCTCAAATAAAAACTTTCGTGATCTACGTGAACACATCAATAGAAAAAGAGGTATTTTATTACCAAGAAAGATCTTTTAATTTTTTACAATTTTTCAAGGTCCGGGGTAAGGAAAATTCGAGAAAATTCAATCTCTCTATAAAAATCGTTAAATCTCGTAAACTATTCGTCGCAGACTCCTCAAATTAAAACTTTCGTGATCTACATGACCAGATCAATAGAAAAAGAGGTATATTATTACCAAGAAGGAACTTTCAATTTTTTACAATTCTTCAAGGTCCGGGGTAAGAAAAATTCGAGAAAATTCGAGAAAATTTTTCGACTCAAATATTGTCAGGCGAGAGTGGGATTCGAATAACCATGAACTGCCAATACCAACTCTGCTTACCGATTTTCCGTAGTCCCCATAGTTTAGGAGAAATTTGAATTCGAAATTTTTGGAAAAAACCGTAAAAATTCAATCTCTCTACAAAAATCGTTATATCTCCTAAACTATTCGTCGCAAACCCCTCAAATAAAAACTTTCGTGATCTACGTGACCAGATCAATAGAAAAAGAGGTATATTATTACCAAGAAAGATCTTTCAATTTTTCACAATTTTTCAAGGTCCGGGGTAAGGAAAATTCGAGAAAATTCAATCTCTCTATAAAAATCGTTATATCTCCTAAACTATTCGTCGCAGACCCCTCAAATAAAAACTTTCGTGATCTTCGTGAACAGATCAATAGAAAAAGAGGTATTTTATTACCAAGAAAAATCTTTTAATTCTTTACAATTTTTCAAGGTCCGGGGTAAGAAAAATTCGAGAAAATTCTTCGACTCAAATATTGTCATTCGTGAGTGGAATTCGAATAATCATGAACTGCCAATACCAACTCTGCTTACCGATTTTCCGTAGTCCCCATAGTTTAGGAGAAATTTGAAGTCGAAATTTTTGGAAAAAACCGTAAAAATTCAATCTCTCTATAAAAATCGTTATATCTCCTAAACTATTCGTCGCAGACCCCTCATATAAAAACTTTCGTGATCTACGTGAACAGATCAATAGAAAAAGAGGTATATTATCACCAAGAAGGAACTTTTAATTTTTTACAATTTTTTAAGGTCCGGGGTAAGGAAAATTCGAGAAAATTCAATCTCTCTATAAAAATCGTTATATCTCCTAAACTATTCGTCGCAGACCCCTCAAATAAAAACTTTCGTGATCTACGTGACAAATCAATAGAAAATGAGGTATTTTATTACCAAGAAGGATCTTTTAATTTTTTACAATTTTTCAAGGTCCGGGGTAAGGAAAATTCGAGAAAATTCGAGAAAATTTTTCGACTCAAATATTGTCAGGCGAGAGTGGGATTCGAATAACCATGAACTGCCAATACCAACTCTGCTTACCGATTTTCCGTAGTCCCCATAGTTTAGGAGAAATTTGAATTCGAAATTTTTGGAAAAAACCGTAAAAATTCAATCTCTCTACAAAAATCGTTATATCTCCTAAACTATTCGTCGCAAACCCCTCAAATAAAAACTTTCGTGATCTACGTGACCAGATCAATAGAAAAAGAGGTATATTATCACCAAGAAGGAACTTTTAATTTTTTACAATTTTTTAAGGTCCGGGGTAAGGAAAATTCGAGAAAATTCAATCTCTCTACAAAAATCGTTATATCTCCTAAACTATTCGTCGCAGACCCCTCAAATAAAAACTTTCGTGATCTTCGTGAACAGATCAATAGAAAAAGAGGTATTTTATTACCAAGAAAGATCTTTCAATTTTTCACAATTTTTCAAGGTCCGGGGTAAGGAAAATTCGAGAAAATTCAATCTCTCTATAAAAATCGTTATATCTCCTAAACTATTCGTCGCAGACCCCTCAAATAAAAACTTTCGTGATCTTCGTGAACAGATCAATAGAAAAAGAGGTATTTTATTACCAAGAAAAATCTTTTAATTCTTTACAATTTTTCAAGGTCCGGGGTAAGAAAAATTCGAGAAAATTCTTCGACTCAAATATTGTCATTCGTGAGTGGAATTCGAATAATCATGAACTGCCAATACCAACTCTGCTTACCGATTTTCCGTAGTCCCCATAGTTTAGGAGAAATTTGAAGTCGAAATTTTTGGAAAAAACCGTAAAAATTCAATCTCTCTATAAAAATCGTTATATCTCCTAAACTATTCGTCGCAGACCCCTCATATAAAAACTTTCGTGATCTACGTGAACAGATCAATAGAAAAAGAGGTATATTATCACCAAGAAGGAACTTTTAATTTTTTACAATTTTTTAAGGTCCGGGGTAAGGAAAATTCGAGAAAATTCAATCTCTCTATAAAAATCGTTATATCTCCTAAACTATTCGTCGCAGACCCCTCAAATAAAAACTTTCGTGATCTACGTGAACACATCAATAGAAAAAGAGGTATTTTATTACCAAGAAAGATCTTTTAATTTTTTACAATTTTTCAAGGTCCGGGGTAAGGAAAATTCGAGAAAATTCAATCTCTCTATAAAAATCGTTAAATCTCGTAAACTATTCGTCGCAGACTCCTCAAATTAAAACTTTCGTGATCTACATGACCAGATCAATAGAAAAAGAGGTATATTATTACCAAGAAGGAACTTTCAATTTTTTACAATTCTTCAAGGTCCGGGGTAAGAAAAATTCGAGAAAATTCTTCGACTCAAATATTGTCATTCGTGAGTGGAATTCGAATAATCATGAACTGCCAATACCAACTCTGCTTACCTATTTTCCATAGTCCCCATAGTTTAGGAGAAATTTGAATTCGAAATTTTTGGAAAAAACCGTAAAAATTCAATCTCTCTATAAAAATCGTTATATCTCCTAAACTATTCGTCGCTGACCCCTCATATGAAAACTTTCGTGATCTACGTGAACAGATCAATAGAAAAAGAGGTATATTATCACCAAGAAGGAACTTTTAATTTTTTACAATTTTTTAAGGTCCGGGGTAAGGAAAATTCGAGAAAATTCAATCTCTCTACAAAAATCGTTATATCTCCTAAACTATTCGTCGCAGACCCCTCAAATAAAAACTTTCGTGATCTTCGTGAACAGATCAATAGAAAAAGAGGTATTTTATTACCAAGAAAAATCTTTTAATTCTTTACAATTTTTCAAGGTCCGGGGTAAGAAAAATTCGAGAAAATTCTTCGACTCAAATATTGTCATTCGTGAGTGGAATTCGAATAATCATGAACTGCCAATACCAACTCTGCTTACCGATTTTCCGTAGTCCCCATAGTTTAGGAGAAATTTGAAGTCGAAATTTTTGGAAAAAACCGTAAAAATTCAATCTCTCTATAAAAATCGTTAAATCTCGTAAACTATTCGTCGCAGACTCCTCAAATTAAAACTTTCGTGATCTACATGACCAGATCAATAGAAAAAGAGGTATATTATTACCAAGAAGGAACTTTCAATTTTTTACAATTCTTCAAGGTCCGGGGTAAGAAAAATTCGAGAAAATTCGAGAAAATTTTTCGACTCAAATATTGTCAGGCGAGAGTGGGATTCGAATAACCATGAACTGCCAATACCAACTCTGCTTACCGATTTTCCGTAGTCCCCATAGTTTAGGAGAAATTTGAATTCGAAATTTTTGGAAAAAACCGTAAAAATTCAATCTCTCTACAAAAATCGTTATATCTCCTAAACTATTCGTCGCAAACCCCTCAAATAAAAACTTTCGTGATCTACGTGACCAGATCAATAGAAAAAGAGGTATATTATTACCAAGAAGGAACTTTTAATTTTTTACAATTTTTTAAGGTCCGAGGTAAGGAAAATTCGAGAAAATTCTTCGACTCAAATATTGTCATTCGTGAGTGGAATTCGAATCATGAACTGCCAATACCAACTCTGCTTACCTATTTTCCATAGTCCCCATAGTTTAGGAGAAATTTGAATTCGAAATTTTTGGAAAAAACCGTAAAAATTCAATCTCTCTACTAAATCGTTATATCTCCTAAACTATTCGTCGCTGACCCCTCATATGAAAACTTTCGTGATCTACGTGAACAGATCAATAGAAAAAGAGGTATATTATCACCAAGAAAGAACTTTTAATTTTTTACAATTTTTTAAGGTCCGGGGTAAGGAAAATTCGAGAAAATTCAATCTCTCTACAAAAATCGTTATATCTCCTAAACTATTCGTCGCAGACCCCTCAAATAAAAACTTTCGTGATCTACGTGAACAAATCAATAGAAAATGAGGTATTTTATTACCAAGAAGGATCTTTTAATTTTTTACAATTTTTCAAGGTCCGGGGTAAGGAAAATTCGAGAAAATTCAATCTCTCTATAACAATCGTTATATCTCCTAAACTATTCGTCGCAGACTTCTCAAATAAAAACTTTCGTGATCTACATGACCAGATCAATAGAAAAAGAGGAATATTATTACCAAGAAGGAACTTTTAATTTTTTACAATTTTTTAAGGTCCGGGGTAAGGAAAATTCGAGAAAATTTTTCGACTCGAATATTGTCAGGCGAGAGTGGGATTCGAATAACCATGAACTGCCAATACCAACTCTGCTTACCGATTTTCCGTAGTCCCCATAGTTTAGGAGAAATTTGAATTCGAAATTTTTGGAAAAAACCGTAAAAATTCAATCTCTCTACAAAAATCGTTATATCTCCTAAACTATTCGTCGCAGACCCCTCAAATAAAAACTTTCGTGATCTTCGTGAACAGATCAATAGAAAAAGAGGTATTTTATTACCAAGAAAAATCTTTTAATTCTTTACAATTTTTCAAGGTCCGGGGTAAGAAAAATTCGAGAAAATTCTTCGACTCAAATATTGTCATTCGTGAGTGGAATTCGAATAATCATGAACTGCCAATACCAACTCTGCTTACCGATTTTCCGTAGTCCCCATAGTTTAGGAGAAATTTGAAGTCGAAATTTTTGGAAAAAACCGTAAAAATTCAATCTCTCTATAAAAATCGTTATATCTCCTAAACTATTCGTCGCAGACCCCTCATATAAAAACTTTCGTGATCTACGTGAACAGATCAATAGAAAAAGAGGTATATTATCACCAAGAAGGAACTTTTAATTTTTTACAATTTTTTAAGGTCCGGGGTAAGGAAAATTCGAGAAAATTCAATCTCTCTATAAAAATCGTTATATCTCCTAAACTATTCGTCGCAGACCCCTCAAATAAAAACTTTCGTGATCTACGTGAACAAATCAATAGAAAATGAGGTATTTTATTACCAAGAAGGATCTTTTAATTTTTTACAATTTTTCAAGGTCCGGGGTAAGGAAAATTCGAGAAAATTCAATCTCTCTATAACAATCGTTATATCTCCTAAACTATTCGTCGCAGACTTCTCAAATAAAAACTTTCGTGATCTACATGACCAGATCAATAGAAAAAGAGGTATATTATTACCAAGAAGGAACTTTTAATTTTTTACAATTTTTTAAGGTCCGGGGTAATGAAAATTCGAGAAAATTCGAGAAAATTTTTCGACTCAAATATTGTCAGGCGAGAGTGGGATTCGAATAACCATGAACTGCCAATACCAACTCTGCTTACCGATTTTCCGTAGTCCCCATAGTTTAGGAGAAATTTGAATTCGAAATTTTTGGAAAAAACCGTAAAAATTAAATCTCTCTACAAAAATCGTTATATCTCCTAAACTATTCGTCGCAAACCCCTCAAATAAAAACTTTCGTTATCTACGTGACCAGATCAATAGAAAAAGAGGTATATTATTACCAAGAAGGAACTTTTAATTTTTTACAATTTTTTAAGGTCCGGGGTAAGGAAAATTCGAGAAAATTCGAGAAAATTCTTCGACTCAAATATTGTCATTCGTGAGTGGAATTCGAATAATTATGAACTGCCAATACCAACTCTGCTTACCGATTTTCCGTAGTCCCCATAGTTTAGGAGAAATTTGAAGTCGAAATTTTTGGAAAAAACCGTAAAAATTCAATCTCTCTATAAAAATCGTTATATCTCCTAAACTATTCGTCGCAGACCCCTCATATAAAAACTTTCGTGATCTACGTGAACAGATCAATAGAAAAAGAGGTATATTATCACCAATAAGGAACTTTTAATTTTTTACAATTTTTTAAGGTCCGGGGTAAGGAAAATTCGAGAAAATTCAATCTCTCTATAAAAATCGTTATATCTCCTAAACTATTCGTCGCAGACCCCTCAAATAAAAACTTTCGTGATCTACGTGAACAGATCAATAGAAAAAGAGGTATTTTATTACCAAGAAAGATCTTTTAATTTTTTACAATTTTTCAAGGTCCGGGGTGAGGAAAATTCGAGAAAATTCAATCTCTCTATAAAAATCGTTATATCTCCTAAACTATTCGTCGCAGACCCCTCAAATAAAAACTTTCGTGATCTACATGACCAGATCAATAGAAAAAGAGGTATATTATTACCAAGGGGGAACTTTTAATTTTTTACAATTTTTTAAGGTCCGGGGTAAGGAAAATTCGAGAAAATTCAATCTCTCTATAAAAATCGTTATATCTCCTAAACTATTCGTCGCAGACTCCTCAAATAAAAACTTTCGTGATCTACATGACCAGATCAATAGAAAAAGAGGTATATTATTACCAAGAAGGAACTTTTAATTTTTTACAATTTTTTAAGGTCCGGGGTAAGGAAAATTCGAGAAAATTCGAGAAAATTTTTCGACTCAAATATTGTCAGGCGAGAGTGGGATTCGAATAACCATGAACTGCCAATACCAACTCTGCTTACCGATTTTCCGTAGTCCCCATAGTTTAGGAGAAATTTGAAGTCGAAATTTTTGGAAAAAACCGTAAAAATTCAATCTCTCTATAAAAATCGTTATATCTCCTAAACTATTCGTCGCAGACCCCTCAAATAAAAACTTTCGTGATCTACGTGACAAATCAATAGAAAATGAGGTATTTTATTACCAAGAAGGATCTTTTAATTTTTTACAATTTTTCAAGGTCCGGGGTAAGGAAAATTCGAGAAAATTCGAGAAAATTTTTCGACTCAAATATTGTCAGGCGAGAGTGGGATTCGAATAACCATGAACTGCCAATACCAACTCTGCTTACCGATTTTCCGTAGTCCCCATAGTTTAGGAGAAATTTGAATTCGAAATTTTTGGAAAAAACCGTAAAAATTCAATCTCTCTACAAAAATCGTTATATCTCCTAAACTATTCGTCGCAAACCCCTCAAATAAAAACTTTCGTGATCTACGTGACCAGATCAATAGAAAAAGAGGTATATTATCACCAAGAAGGAACTTTTAATTTTTTACAATTTTTTAAGGTCCGGGGTAAGGAAAATTCGAGAAAATTCAATCTCTCTACAAAAATCGTTATATCTCCTAAACTATTCGTCGCAGACCCCTCAAATAAAAACTTTCGTGATCTTCGTGAACAGATCAATAGAAAAAGAGGTATTTTATTACCAAGAAAGATCTTTCAATTTTTCACAATTTTTCAAGGTCCGGGGTAAGGAAAATTCGAGAAAATTCAATCTCTCTATAAAAATCGTTATATCTCCTAAACTATTCGTCGCAGACCCCTCAAATAAAAACTTTCGTGATCTTCGTGAACAGATCAATAGAAAAAGAGGTATTTTATTACCAAGAAAAATCTTTTAATTCTTTACAATTTTTCAAGGTCCGGGGTAAGAAAAATTCGAGAAAATTCTTCGACTCAAATATTGTCATTCGTGAGTGGAATTCGAATAATCATGAACTGCCAATACCAACTCTGCTTACCGATTTTCCGTAGTCCCCATAGTTTAGGAGAAATTTGAAGTCGAAATTTTTGGAAAAAACCGTAAAAATTCAATCTCTCTATAAAAATCGTTATATCTCCTAAACTATTCGTCGCAGACCCCTCATATAAAAACTTTCGTGATCTACGTGAACAGATCAATAGAAAAAGAGGTATATTATCACCAAGAAGGAACTTTTAATTTTTTACAATTTTTTAAGGTCCGGGGTAAGGAAAATTCGAGAAAATTCAATCTCTCTATAAAAATCGTTATATCTCCTAAACTATTCGTCGCAGACCCCTCAAATAAAAACTTTCGTGATCTACGTGAACACATCAATAGAAAAAGAGGTATTTTATTACCAAGAAAGATCTTTTAATTTTTTACAATTTTTCAAGGTCCGGGGTAAGGAAAATTCGAGAAAATTCAATCTCTCTATAAAAATCGTTAAATCTCGTAAACTATTCGTCGCAGACTCCTCAAATTAAAACTTTCGTGATCTACATGACCAGATCAATAGAAAAAGAGGTATATTATTACCAAGAAGGAACTTTCAATTTTTTACAATTCTTCAAGGTCCGGGGTAAGAAAAATTCGAGAAAATTCTTCGACTCAAATATTGTCATTCGTGAGTGGAATTCGAATAATCATGAACTGCCAATACCAACTCTGCTTACCTATTTTCCATAGTCCCCATAGTTTAGGAGAAATTTGAATTCGAAATTTTTGGAAAAAACCGTAAAAATTCAATCTCTCTATAAAAATCGTTATATCTCCTAAACTATTCGTCGCTGACCCCTCATATGAAAACTTTCGTGATCTACGTGAACAGATCAATAGAAAAAGAGGTATATTATCACCAAGAAGGAACTTTTAATTTTTTACAATTTTTTAAGGTCCGGGGTAAGGAAAATTCGAGAAAATTCAATCTCTCTACAAAAATCGTTATATCTCCTAAACTATTCGTCGCAGACCCCTCAAATAAAAACTTTCGTGATCTTCGTGAACAGATCAATAGAAAAAGAGGTATTTTATTACCAAGAAAAATCTTTTAATTCTTTACAATTTTTCAAGGTCCGGGGTAAGAAAAATTCGAGAAAATTCTTCGACTCAAATATTGTCATTCGTGAGTGGAATTCGAATAATCATGAACTGCCAATACCAACTCTGCTTACCGATTTTCCGTAGTCCCCATAGTTTAGGAGAAATTTGAAGTCGAAATTTTTGGAAAAAACCGTAAAAATTCAATCTCTCTATAAAAATCGTTAAATCTCGTAAACTATTCGTCGCAGACTCCTCAAATTAAAACTTTCGTGATCTACATGACCAGATCAATAGAAAAAGAGGTATATTATTACCAAGAAAGAACTTTCAATTTTTTACAATTCTTCAAGGTCCGGGGTAAGAAAAATTCGAGAAAATTCGAGAAAATTTTTCGACTCAAATATTGTCAGGCGAGAGTGGGATTCGAATAACCATGAACTGCCAATACCAACTCTGCTTACCGATTTTCCGTAGTCCCCATAGTTTAGGAGAAATTTGAATTCGAAATTTTTGGAAAAAACCGTAAAAATTCAATCTCTCTACAAAAATCGTTATATCTCCTAAACTATTCGTCGCAAACCCCTCAAATAAAAACTTTCGTGATCTACGTGACCAGATCAATAGAAAAAGAGGTATATTATTACCAAGAAGGAACTTTTAATTTTTTACAATTTTTTAAGGTCCGAGGTAAGGAAAATTCGAGAAAATTCTTCGACTCAAATATTGTCATTCGTGAGTGGAATTCGAATCATGAACTGCCAATACCAACTCTGCTTACCTATTTTCCATAGTCCCCATAGTTTAGGAGAAATTTGAATTCGAAATTTTTGGAAAAAACCGTAAAAATTCAATCTCTCTACTAAATCGTTATATCTCCTAAACTATTCGTCGCTGACCCCTCATATGAAAACTTTCGTGATCTACGTGAACAGATCAATAGAAAAAGAGGTATATTATCACCAAGAAAGAACTTTTAATTTTTTACAATTTTTTAAGGTCCGGGGTAAGGAAAATTCGAGAAAATTCAATCTCTCTACAAAAATCGTTATATCTCCTAAACTATTCGTCGCAGACCCCTCAAATAAAAACTTTCGTGATCTACGTGAACAAATCAATAGAAAATGAGGTATTTTATTACCAAGAAGGATCTTTTAATTTTTTACAATTTTTCAAGGTCCGGGGTAAGGAAAATTCGAGAAAATTCAATCTCTCTATAACAATCGTTATATCTCCTAAACTATTCGTCGCAGACTTCTCAAATAAAAACTTTCGTGATCTACATGACCAGATCAATAGAAAAAGAGGAATATTATTACCAAGAAGGAACTTTTAATTTTTTACAATTTTTTAAGGTCCGGGGTAAGGAAAATTCGAGAAAATTTTTCGACTCGAATATTGTCAGGCGAGAGTGGGATTCGAATAACCATGAACTGCCAATACCAACTCTGCTTACCGATTTTCCGTAGTCCCCATAGTTTAGGAGAAATTTGAATTCGAAATTTTTGGAAAAAACCGTAAAAATTCAATCTCTCTACAAAAATCGTTATATCTCCTAAACTATTCGTCGCAGACCCCTCAAATAAAAACTTTCGTGATCTTCGTGAACAGATCAATAGAAAAAGAGGTATTTTATTACCAAGAAAAATCTTTTAATTCTTTACAATTTTTCAAGGTCCGGGGTAAGAAAAATTCGAGAAAATTCTTCGACTCAAATATTGTCATTCGTGAGTGGAATTCGAATAATCATGAACTGCCAATACCAACTCTGCTTACCGATTTTCCGTAGTCCCCATAGTTTAGGAGAAATTTGAAGTCGAAATTTTTGGAAAAAACCGTAAAAATTCAATCTCTCTATAAAAATCGTTATATCTCCTAAACTATTCGTCGCAGACCCCTCATATAAAAACTTTCGTGATCTACGTGAACAGATCAATAGAAAAAGAGGTATATTATCACCAAGAAGGAACTTTTAATTTTTTACAATTTTTTAAGGTCCGGGGTAAGGAAAATTCGAGAAAATTCAATCTCTCTATAAAAATCGTTATATCTCCTAAACTATTCGTCGCAGACCCCTCAAATAAAAACTTTCGTGATCTACGTGAACAAATCAATAGAAAATGAGGTATTTTATTACCAAGAAGGATCTTTTAATTTTTTACAATTTTTCAAGGTCCGGGGTAAGGAAAATTCGAGAAAATTCAATCTCTCTATAACAATCGTTATATCTCCTAAACTATTCGTCGCAGACTTCTCAAATAAAAACTTTCGTGATCTACATGACCAGATCAATAGAAAAAGAGGTATATTATTACCAAGAAGGAACTTTTAATTTTTTACAATTTTTTAAGGTCCGGGGTAATGAAAATTCGAGAAAATTCGAGAAAATTTTTCGACTCAAATATTGTCAGGCGAGAGTGGGATTCGAATAACCATGAACTGCCAATACCAACTCTGCTTACCGATTTTCCGTAGTCCCCATAGTTTAGGAGAAATTTGAATTCGAAATTTTTGGAAAAAACCGTAAAAATTAAATCTCTCTACAAAAATCGTTATATCTCCTAAACTATTCGTCGCAAACCCCTCAAATAAAAACTTTCGTTATCTACGTGACCAGATCAATAGAAAAAGAGGTATATTATTACCAAGAAGGAACTTTTAATTTTTTACAATTTTTTAAGGTCCGGGGTAAGGAAAATTCGAGAAAATTCGAGAAAATTCTTCGACTCAAATATTGTCATTCGTGAGTGGAATTCGAATAATTATGAACTGCCAATACCAACTCTGCTTACCGATTTTCCTTAGTCCCCATAGTTTAGGAGAAATTTGAAGTCGAAATTTTTGGAAAAAACCGTAAAAATTCAATCTCTCTATAAAAATCGTTATATCTCCTAAACTATTCGTCGCAGACCCCTCATATAAAAACTTTCGTGATCTACGTGAACAGATCAATAGAAAAAGAGGTATATTATCACCAATAAGGAACTTTTAATTTTTTACAATTTTTTAAGGTCCGGGGTAAGGAAAATTCGAGAAAATTCAATCTCTCTATAAAAATCGTTATATCTCCTAAACTATTCGTCGCAGACCCCTCAAATAAAAACTTTCGTGATCTACGTGAACAGATCAATAGAAAAAGAGGTATTTTATTACCAAGAAAGATCTTTTAATTTTTTACAATTTTTCAAGGTCCGGGGTGAGGAAAATTCGAGAAAATTCAATCTCTCTATAAAAATCGTTATATCTCCTAAACTATTCGTCGCAGACCCCTCAAATAAAAACTTTCGTGATCTACATGACCAGATCAATAGAAAAAGAGGTATATTATTACCAAGGGGGAACTTTTAATTTTTTACAATTTTTTAAGGTCCGGGGTAAGGAAAATTCGAGAAAATTCAATCTCTCTATAAAAATCGTTATATCTCCTAAACTATTCGTCGCAGACTTCTCAAATAAAAACTTTCGTGATCTACATGACCAGATCAATAGAAAAAGAGGTATATTATTACCAAGAAGGAACTTTTAATTTTTTACAATTTTTTAAGGTCCGGGGTAAGGAAAATTCGAGAAAATTCGAGAAAATTTTTCGACTCAAATATTGTCAGGCGAGAGTGGGATTCGAATAACCATGAACTGCCAATACCAACTCTGCTTACCGATTTTCCGTAGTCCCCATAGTTTAGGAGAAATTTGAAGTCGAAATTTTTGGAAAAAACCGTAAAAATTCAATCTCTCTATAAAAATCGTTATATCTCCTAAACTATTCGTCGCAGACCCCTCAGATAAAAACTTTCGTGATCTACGTGAACAGATCAATAGAAAAAGAGGTATATTATCACCAAGAAGGAACTTTTAATTTTTTACAATTTTTTAAGGTCCGGGGTAAGGAAAATTCGAGAAAATTCAATCTCTCTACAAAAATCGTTATATCTCCTAAACTATTCGTCGCAGACCCCTCAAATAAAAACTTTCGTGATCTACGTGAACAGATCAATAGAAAAAGAGGTATTTTATTACCAAGAAAGATCTTTTAATTTTTTACAATTTTTCAAGGTCCGGGGTGAGGAAAATTCGAGAAAATTCAATCTCTCTATAAAAATCGTTATATCTCCTAAACTATTCGTCGCAGACCCCTCAATAAAAAACTTTCGTGATCTACATGACCAGATCAATAGAAAAAGAGGTATATTATTACCAAGGGGGAACTTTTAATTTTTTACAATTTTTTAAGGTCCGGGGTAAGGAAAATTCGAGAAAATTCAATCTCTCTATAAAAATCGTTATATCTCCTAAACTATTCGTCGCAGACTTCTCAAATAAAAACTTTCGTGATCTACATGACCAGATCAATAGAAAAAGAGGTATATTATTACCAAGAAGGAACTTTTAATTTTTTACAATTTTTCAAGGTCCGGGGTAAGGAAAATTCGAGAAAATTCGAGAAAATTTTTCGACTCAAATATTGTCAGGCGAGAGTGGGATTCGAATAACCATGAACTGCCAATACCAACTCTGCTTACCGATTTTCCGTAGTCCCCATAGTTTAGGAGAAATTTGAATTCGAAATTTTTGGAAAAAACCGTAAAAATTCAATCTCTCTACAAAAATCGTTATATCTCCTAAACTATTCGTCGCAAACCCCTCAAATAAAAACTTTCGTGATCTACGTGACCAGATCAATAGAAAAAGAGGTATATTATTACCAAGAAGGAACTTTTAATTTTTTACAATTTTTTAAGGTCCGGGGTAAGGAAAATTCGAGAAAATTCTTCGACTCAAATATTGTCATTCGTGAGTGGAATTCGAATAATTATGAACTGCCAATACCAACTCTGCTTACCGATTTTCCGTAGTCCCCATAGTTTAGGAGAAATTTGAAGTCGAAATTTTTGGAAAAAACCGTAAAAATTCAATCTCTCTATAAAAATCGTTATATCTCCTTAACTATTCGTCGCAGACCCCTCATATAAAAACTTTCGTGATCTACATGACCAGATCAATAGAAAAAGAGGTATATTATTACCAAGAAGGAACTTTTAATTTTTTACAATTTTTTAAGGTCCGGGGTAAGGAAAATTCGAGAAAATTCAATCTCTCTATAAAAATCGTTATATCTCCTAAACTATTCGTCGCAGACTTCTCAAATAAAAACTTTCGTGATCTACATGACCAGATCAATAGAAAAAGAGGTATATTATTACCAAGAAGGAACTTTTAATTTTTTACAATTTTTTAAGGTCCGGGGTAAGGAAAATTCGAGAAAATTCGAGAAAATTTTTCGACTCAAATATTGTCAGGCGAGAGTGGGATTCGAATAACCATGAACTGCCAATACCAACTCTGCTTACCGATTTTCCGTAGTCCCCATAGTTTAGGAGAAATTTGAAGTCGAAATTTTTGGAAAAAACCGTAAAAATTCAATCTCTCTATAAAAATCGTTATATCTCCTAAACTATTCGTCGCAGACCCCTCAGATAAAAACTTTCGTGATATACGTGAACAGATCAATAGAAAAAGAGGTATATTATCACCAAGAAGGAACTTTTAATTTTTTACAATTTTTTAAGGTCCGGGGTAAGGAAAATTCGAGAAAATTCAATCTCTCTACAAAAATCGTTATATCTCCTAAACTATTCGTCGCAAACCCCTCAAATAAAAACTTTCGTGATCTACGTGACCAGATCAATAGAAAAAGAGGTATATTATTACCAAGAAGGAACTTTTAATTTTTTACAATTTTTTAAGGTCCGGGGTAAGGAAAATTCGAGAAAATTCGAGAAAATTCTTCGACTCAAATATTGTCATTCGTGAGTGGAATTCGAATAATCATGAACTGCCAATACCAACTCTGCTTACCTATTTTCCGTAGTCCCCATAGTTTAGGAGAAATTTGAATTCGAAATTTTTGGAAAAAACCGTAAAAATTCAATCTCTCTACTAAAATCGTTATATCTCCTAAACTATTCGTCGCAGACCCCTCAAATAAAAACTTTCGTGATCTACGTGAACAGATCAATAGAAAAAGAGGTATTTTATTACCAAGAAAGATCTTTTAATTTTTTACAATTTTTCAAGGTCCGGGGTAAGGAAAATTCGAGAAAATTCAATCTCTCTATAAAAATCGTTATATCTCCTAAACTATTCGTCGCAGACTCCTCAAATAAAAACTTTCGTGATCTACACGACCAGATCAATAGAAAAAGAGGTATATTATTAATAAGAAGGAACTTTCAATTTTTTACAATTTTTTAAGGTCCGGGGTAAGAAAAATTCGAGAAAATTTTTCGACTCAAATATTGTCAGGCGAGAGTGGGATTCGAATAACCATGAACTGCCAATACCAACTCTGCTTACCGATTTTCTGTAGTCCCCATAGTTTAGGAGAAATTTGAATTCGAAATTTTTGGAAAAAACCGTAAAAATTCAACCTCTCTACAAAAATCGTTATATCTCCTAAACTATTCGTCGCAAACCCCTCAAATAAAAACTTTCGTGATCTACGTGACCAGATCAATAGAAAAAGAGGTATATTATTACCAAGAAGGAACTTTTAATTTTCTACAATTTTTTAAGGTCCGGGGTAAGGAAAATTCGAGAAAATTCGAGAAAATTTTTCGACTCAAATATTGTCAGGCGAGAGTGGGATTCGAATAACCATGAACTGCCAATACCAACTCTGCTTACCGATTTTCCGTAGTTCCCATAGTTTAGGAGAAATTTGAATTCGAAATTTTTGGAAAAAACCGTAAAAATTCAATCTCTCTACTAAAATCGTTATATCTCCTAAACTATTCGTCGCAGACCCCTCATATGAAAACTTTCGTGATCTACGTGACCAGATCAATAGAAAAAGAGGTATATTATTACCAAGAAGGAACTTTTAATTTTTTACAATTTTTCAAGGTCCGGGGTAAGAAAAATTCGAGAAAATTCTTCGACTCAAATATTGTCATTCGTGAGTGGAATTCGAATAATCATGAACTGCCAATACCAACTCTGCTTACCGATTTTCCATAGTCCCCATAGTTTAGGAGAAATTTGAAATCGAAATTTTTGGAAAAAGCCGTAAAAATTCAATCTCCCTATAAAAATCGTTATATCTCCTAAACTATTCGTCGCAGACCCCTCATATAAAAACTTTCGTGATCTACGTGAACAGATCAATAGAAAAAAAAGTATATTATCACCAAGAAGGAACTTTTAATTTTTTACAATTTTTTAAGGTCCGGGGTAAGGAAAATTCGAGAAAATCCAATCTCTCTACAAAAATCGTTATATCTCCTAAACTATTCGTCGCAGACTCCTCAAATAAAAACTTTCGTGATCTACATGACCAGATCAATAGAAAAAGAGGTATATTATTACCAAGAAAGATCTTTTAATTTTTTACAATTTTTCAAGGTCCGGGGTAAGGAAAATTCGAGAAACTTCAATCTCTCTATAAAAATCGTTATATCTCCTAAACTATTCGTCGCAGACTCCTCAAATAAAAACTTTCGTGATCTACATGACCAGATCAATAGGAAAAGAGGTATATTATTACCAAGAAGGAACTTTTAATTTTTTACAATTTTTTAAGGTCCGGGGTAAGGAAAATTCGAGAAAATTTTTCGACTCAAATATTGTCAGGCGAGTATGGGATTCGAATAACCATGAACTGCCAATACCAACTCTGCTTACCGATTTTCCGTAGTCCCCATAGTTTAGGAGAAATTTGAATTCGAAATTTTTGGAAAAAACCGTAAAAATTCAATCTCTCTACAAAAATCGTTATATCTCCTAAACTATTCGTCGCAAACCCCTCAAATAAAAACTTTCGTGATCTACGTGACCAGATCAATAGAAAAAGAGGTATATTATTACCAAGAAGGAACTTTTAATTTTTTACAATTTTTTAAGGTACGGGGTAAGGAAAATTCGAGAAAATTCGAGAAAATTTTTCGACTCAAATATTGTCAGGCGAGAGTGGGATTCGAATAACCATGAACTGCCAACACCAACTCTGCTTACCGATTTTCCGTAGTCCCCATAGTTTAGGAGAAATTTGAATTCGAAATTTTTGGAAAAAACCGTAAAAATTCAATCTCTCTATAAAAATCGTTATATCTCCTAAACTATTCGTCGCAGACCCCTCATATAAAAACTTTCGTGATCTACGTGAACAGATCAATAGAAAAGAGGTATATTATCACCAAGAAGGAACTTTTAATTTTTTACAATTTTTTAAGGTCCGGGGTAAGGAAAATTCGAGAAAATTCAATCTCTCTACAAAAATCGTTAAATTATTCGTCGCAGACCCCTCAAATAAAAACTTTCGTGATCTACGTGACCAGATCAATAGAAAAAGAGGTATATTATTACCAAGAAGGAACTTTTAATTTTTTACAATTTTTTAAGGTACGGGGTAAGGAAAATTCGAGAAAATTCGAGAAAATTTTTCGACTCAAATATTGTCAGGCGAGAGTGGGATTCGAATAACCATGAACTGCCAACACCAACTCTGCTTACCGATTTTCCGTAGTCCCCATAGTTTAGGAGAAATTTGAATTCGAAATTTTTGGAAAAAACCGTAAAAATTCAATCTCTCTACTAAAATCGTTATATCTCCTAAACTATTCGTCGCAGACCCCTCATATAAAAACTTTCGTGATCTACGTGAACAGATCAATAGAAAAGAGGTATATTATCACCAAGAAGGAACTTTTAATTTTTTACAATTTTTCAAGGTCCGGGGTAAGAAAAATTCGAGAAAATTCTTCGACTCAAATATTGTCATTCGTGAGTGGAATTCGAATAATCATGAACTGCCAATACCAACTCTGCTTACCGATTTTCCGTAGTCCCCATAGTTTAGGAGAAATTTGAATTCGAAATTTCTGGAAAAAACCGTAAAAATTCAATCTCTCTACAAAAATCGTTATATCTCCTAAACTATTCGTCGCAAACCCCTCAAATAAAAACTCTCGTGATCTACGTGACCAGATCAATAGAAAAAGAGGTATATTATTACCAAGAAGGAACCTTTGATTTTTTACAATTTTTTAAGGTCCGGGGTAAGGAAAATTCGAGAAAATTCGAGAAAATTCTTCGACTCAAATATTGTCATTCGTGAGTGGAATTCGAATAATCATGAACTGCCAATACCAACTCTGCTTACCGATTTTCCGTAGTCCCCATAGTTTAGGAGAAATTTGAAGTCGAAATTTTTGGAAAAAACCGTAAAAATTCAATCTCTCTATAAAAATCGTTATATCTCCTAAACTATTCGTCGCAGACCTCTCATATAAAAACTTTCGTGATCTACGTGAACAGATCAATAGAAAAAGAGGTATATTATCACCAAGAAGGAACTTTTAATTTTTTACAATTTTTTAAGGTCCGGGTTAAGGAAAATTCGAGAAAATTCAATCTCTCTACAAAAATCGTTATATCTCCTAAACTATTCGTCGCAGACCCCTCAAATAAAAACTTTCGTGATCTACGTGAACAGATCAATAGAAAAAGAGGTATTTTATTACCAAGAAAGATCTTTTAATTTTTTACAATTTTTCAAGGTCCGGGGTAAGGAAAATTCGAGAAAATTCAATCTCTCTATAAAAATCGTTATATCTCCTAAACTATTCGTCGCAGACTCCTCAAATAAAAACTTTCGTGATCTACATGACCAGATCAATAGAAAAAGAGGTATATTATTACCAAGAAGGAACTTTCAATTTTTTACAATTTTTTAAGGTCCGGGGCAAGGAAAATTCGAGAAAATTCGAGAAAATTTTTCGACTCAAATATTGTCAGGCGAGAGTGGGATTCGAATAACCATGAACTGCCAATACCAACTCTGCTTACCGATTTTCCGTAGTCCCCATAGTTAAGGAGAAATTTGAATTCGAAATTTTTGGAAAAAACCGTAAAAATTCAATCTCTCTACAGAAATCGTTATATCTCCTAAACTATTCGTCGCAAACCCCTCAAATAAAAACTTTCGTGATCTACGTGACCAGATCAATAGAAAAAGAGTTATATTATTATCAAGAAGGAACTTTTAATTTTTTATAACTTTTTAAGGTCCGGGGTAAGGAAAATTCGAGAAAATTCAATCTCTCTACAAAAATCGTTATATCTCCTAAACTATTCGTCGCAGACCCCTCAAATAAAAACTTTCGTGATCTACGTGAACAGATCAATAGAAAAAGAGGTATTTTATTACCAAGAAAGATCTTTTAATTTTTTACAATTTTTCAAGGTCCGGGGTAAGGAAAATTCGAGAAAATTCAATCTCTCTATAAAAATCGTTATATCTCCTAAACTATTCGTCGCAGACTCCTCAAATAAAAACTTTCGTGATCTACATGACCAGATCAATAGAAAAAGAGGTATCTTATTACCAAGAAGGAACTTTTAAATTTTTACAATTTTTTAAGGTCCGGGGTAAGGAAAATTCGAGAAAATTCGAGAAAATTTTTCGAATCAAATATTGTCAGGCGAGAGTGGGATTCGAATAACCATGAATTGCCAATACCAACTCTGCTTACCGATTTTCCGTAGTCCCCATAGTTTAGGAGAAATTTGAATTCGAAATTTTCGGAAAAAACCGTAAAAATTCAATCTCTCTACAAAAATCGTATATCTCCTAAACTATTCGTCGCAAACCCCTCAAATAAAAACTTTCGTGATCTACGTGACCAGATCAATAAAAAAAGAGGTATATTATTACCAAGAAGGAACTTTCAATTTTTTACAATTTTTTAAGGTCCGGGGTAAGGAAAATTCGAGAAAATTCGAGAAAATTCTTCGACTCAAATATTGTCATTCGTGAGTGGAATTCGAATAATCATGAACTGCCAATACCAACTCTGCTTACCGATTTTCCGTAGTCCCCATAGTTTAGGAGAAATTTGAAGTCGAAATTTTTGGAAAAAACCGTAAAAATTCAATCTCTCTATAAAAATCGTTATATCTCCTAAACTATTCGTCGGAAAGCCCTCATATGAAAACTTTCGTGATCTACGTGAACAGATCAATAGAAAAAGAGGTATATTATCACCAAGAAGGAACTTTTAATTTTTTACAATTTTTAAAGGTCCGGGGTAAGGAAAATTCGAGAAAATTCAATCTCTCTACAAAAATCGTTATATCTCCTAAACTATTCGTCGCAGAACCCTTAAATAAAAACTTTCGTGATCTACGTGAACAGATCAATAGAAAAAGAGGTATTTTATTACCAAGAAAGATCTTTCAATTTTTTACAATTTTTCAAGGTCCGGGGTAAGGAAAATTCGAGAAAATTCAATCTCTCTATAAAAATCGTTATATCTCCTAAACTATTCGTCGCAGACTCCTCAAATAAAAACTTTCGTGATCTACATGACCAGATCAATAGAAAAAGAGGTATCTTATTACCAAGAAGGAACTTTTAAATTTTTACAATTTTTTAAGGTCCGGGGTAAGGAAAATTCGAGAAAATTCGAGAAAATTTTTCGAATCAAATATTGTCAGGCGAGAGTGGGATTCGAATAACCATGAATTGCCAATACCAACTCTGCTTACCGATTTTCCGTAGTCCCCATAGTTTAGGAGAAATTTGAATTCGAAATTTTCGGAAAAAACCGTAAAAATTCAATCTCTCTACAAAAATCGTATATCTCCTAAACTATTCGTCGCAAACCCCTCAAATAAAAACTTTCGTGATCTACGTGACCAGATCAATAAAAAAAGAGGTATATTATTACCAAGAAGGAACTTTCAATTTTTTACAATTTTTTAAGGTCCGGGGTAAGGAAAATTCGAGAAAATTCGAGAAAATTCTTCGACTCAAATATTGTCATTCGTGAGTGGAATTCGAATAATCATGAACTGCCAATACCAACTCTGCTTACCGATTTTCCGTAGTCCCCATAGTTTAGGAGAAATTTGAAGTCGAAATTTTTGGAAAAAACCGTAAAAATTCAATCTCTCTATAAAAATCGTTATATCTCCTAAACTATTCGTCGGAAAGCCCTCATATGAAAACTTTCGTGATCTACGTGAACAGATCAATAGAAAAAGAGGTATATTATCACCAAGAAGGAACTTTTAATTTTTTACAATTTTTAAAGGTCCGGGGTAAGGAAAATTCGAGAAAATTCAATCTCTCTACAAAAATCGTTATATCTCCTAAACTATTCGTCGCAGAACCCTTAAATAAAAACTTTCGTGATCTACGTGAACAGATCAATAGAAAAAGAGGTATTTTATTACCAAGAAAGATCTTTCAATTTTTTACAATTTTTCAAGGTCCGGGGTAAGGAAAATTCGAGAAAATTCAATCTCTCTATAAAAATCGTTATATCTCCTAAACTATTCGTCGCAGACTCCTCAAATAAAAACTTTCGTGATCTACATGACCAGATCAATAGAAAAAGAGGTATATTATTACCAAGAAGGAACTTTCAATTTTTTACAATTTTTTAAGGTCCGGGGTAAGGAAAATTCGAGAAAATTCAATCTCTCTACAAAAATCGTTATATCTCCTAAACTATTCGTCGCAGAACCCTTAAATAAAAACTTTCGTGATCTACGTGAACAGATCAATAGAAAAAGAGGTATTTTATTACCAAGAAAGATCTTTCAATTTTTTACAATTTTTCAAGGTCCGGGGTAAGGAAAATTCGAAAAAATTCAATCTCTCTACTAAAATCGTTATATCTCCTAAACTATTCGTCGCAGACCCCTCATATGAAAACTTTCGTGATCTACGTGAACAGATCAATAGAAAAAGAGGTATATTATCACCAAGAAGGAACTTTTAATTTTTTACAATTTTTTAAGGTCCGGGGTAAGGAAAATTCGAGAAAATTCAATCTCTCTACAAAAATCGTTATATCTCCTAAACTATTCGTCGCAGACCCCTCAAATGAAAACTTTCGTGATCTACGTGAACAGATCAATAGAAAAAGAGGTATTTTATTACCAAGAAAGATCTTTAAATTTTTTACAATTTTTCAAGGTCCGGGGTAAGGAAAATTCGAGAAAATTCAATCTCTCTATAAAAATCGTTATATCTCCTAAACTATTCGTCGCAGACTCCTCAAATAAAAACTTTCGTGATCTACATGAGATCAATAGAAAAAGAGGTATATTATAACCAAGAAGGAACTTTCAATTTTTTACAATTTTTTAAGGTCCGGGGTAAGGAAAATTCGAGAAAATTCGAGAAAATTTTTCGACTCAAATATTGTCAGGCGAGAGTGGGATTCGAATAACCATGAACTGCCAATACCAACTCTGCTTACCGATATTCCGTAGTCCCCATAGTTTAGGAGAAATTTGAAGTCGAAATTTTTGGAAAAAACCGTAAAAATTCAATCTCTCTATAAAAATCGTTATATCTCCTAAACTATTCGTCGCAGACCTCTCATATAAAAACTTTCGTGATCTACGTGAACAGATCAATAGAAAAAGAGGTATATTATCACCAAGAAGGAACTTTTAATTTTTTACAATTTTTTAAGGTCCGGGTTAAGGAAAATTCGAGAAAATTCAATATCTCTACAAAAATCGTTATATCTCCTAAACTATTCGTCGCAGACCCCTCAAATAAAAACTTTCGTGATCTACGTGAACAGATCAATAGAAAAAGAGGTATTTTATTACCAAGAAAGATCTTTTAATTTTTTACAATTTTTCAAGGTCCGGGGTAAGGAAAATTCGAGAAAATTCAATCTCTCTATAAAAATCGTTATATCTCCTAAACTATTCGTCGCAGACTCCTCAAATAAAAACTTTCGTGATCTACATGACCAGATCAATAGAAAAAGAGGTATATTATTACCAAGAAGGAACTTTCAATTTTTTTATAACTTTTTAATTTTTTATAACTTTTTAAGGTCCGGGGTAAGGAAAATTCGAGAAAATTCAATCTCTCTACAAAAATCGTTATATCTCCTAAACTATTCGTCGCAGACCCCTCAAATAAAAACTTTCGTGATCTACGTGAACAGATCAATAGAAAAAGAGGTATTTTATTACCAAGAAAGATCTTTTAATTTTTTACAATTTTTCAAGGTCCGGGGTAAGGAAAATTCGAGAAAATTCAATCTCTCTATAAAAATCGTTATATCTCCTAAACTATTCGTCGCAGACTCCTCAAATAAAAACTTTCGTGATCTACATGACCAGATCAATAGAAAAAGAGGTATCTTATTACCAAGAAGGAACTTTTAAATTTTTACAATTTTTTAAGGTCCGGGGTAAGGAAAATTCGAGAAAATTCGAGAAAATTTTTCGAATCAAATATTGTCAGGCGAGAGTGGGATTCGAATAACCATGAATTGCCAATACCAACTCTGCTTACCGATTTTCCGTAGTCCCCATAGTTTAGGAGAAATTTGAATTCGAAGTTTTTGGAAAAAACCGTAAAAATTCAATCTCTCTACAGAAATCGTTATATCTCCTAAACAATTCGTCGCAAACCCCTCAAATAAAAACTTTCGTGATCTACGTGACCAGATCAATAGAAAAAGAGTTATATTATTATCAAGAAGGAACTTTTAATTTTTTATAACTTTTTAAGGTCCGGGGTAAGGAAAATTCGAGAAAATTCAATCTCTCTACAAAAATCGTTATATCTCCTAAACTATTCGTCGCAGACCCCTCAAATAAAAACTTTCGTGATCTACGTGAACAGATCAATAGAAAAAGAGGTATTTTATTACCAAGAAAGATCTTTTAATTTTTTACAATTTTTCAAGGTCCGGGGTAAGGAAAATTCGAGAAAATTCAATCTCTCTATAAAAATCGTTATATCTCCTAAACTATTCGTCGCAGACTCCTCAAATAAAAACTTTCGTGATCTACATGACCAGATCAATAGAAAAAGAGGTATCTTATTACCAAGAAGGAACTTTTAAATTTTTACAATTTTTTAAGGTCCGGGGTAAGGAAAATTCGAGAAAATTCGAGAAAATTTTTCGAATCAAATATTGTCAGGCGAGAGTGGGATTCGAATAACCATGAATTGCCAATACCAACTCTGCTTACCGATTTTCCGTAGTCCCCATAGTTTAGGAGAAATTTGAATTCGAAATTTTTGGAAAAAACCGTAAAAATTCAATCTCTCTACAAAAATCGTTATATCTCCTAAACTATTCGTCGCAAACCCCTCAAATAAAAACTTTCGTGATCTACGTGACCAGATCAATAAAAAAAGAGGTATATTATTACCAAGAAGGAACTTTCAATTTTTTACAATTTTTTAAGGTCCGGGGTAAGGAAAATTCGAGAAAATTCGAGAAAATTCTTCGACTCAAATATTGTCATTCGTGAGTGGAATTCGAATAATCATGAACTGCCAATACCAACTCTGCTTACCGATTTTCCGTAGTCCCCATAGTTTAGGAGAAATTTGAAGTCGAAATTTTTGGAAAAAACCGTAAAAATTCAATCTCTCTATAAAAATCGTTATATCTCCTAAACTATTCGTCGGAAAGCCCTCATATGAAAACTTTCGTGATCTACGTGAACAGATCAATAGAAAAAGAGGTATATTATCACCTAGAAGGAACTTTTAATTTTTTACAATTTTTAAAGGTCCGGGGTAAGGAAAATTCGAGAAAATTCAATCTCTCTACAAAAATCGTTATATCTCCTAAACTATTCGTCGCAGAACCCTTAAATAAAAACTTTCGTGATCTACGTGAACAGATCAATAGAAAAAGAGGTATTTTATTACCAAGAAAGATCTTTCAATTTTTTACAATTTTTCAAGGTCCGGGGTAAGGAAAATTCGAGAAAATTCAATCTCTCTATAAAAATCGTTATATCTCCTAAACTATTCGTCGCAGACTCCTCAAATAAAAACTTTCGTGATCTACATGACCAGATCAATAGAAAAAGAGGTATATTATTACCAAGAAGGAACTTTCAATTTTTTACAATTTTTTAAGGTCCGGGGTAAGGAAAATTCGAGAAAATTCAATCTCTCTACAAAAATCGTTATATCTCCTAAACTATTCGTCGCAGAACCCTTAAATAAAAACTTTCGTGATCTACGTGAACAGATCAATAGAAAAAGAGGTATTTTATTACCAAGAAAGATCTTTCAATTTTTTACAAATTTTCAAGGTCCGGGGTAAGGAAAATTCGAAAAAATTCAATCTCTCTACTAAAATCGTTATATCTCCTAAACTATTCGTCGCAGACCCCTCATATGAAAACTTTCGTGATCTACGTGAACAGATCAATAGAAAAAGAGGTATATTATCACCAAGAAGGAACTTTTAATTTTTTACAATTTTTTAAGGTCCGGGGTAAGGAAAATTCGAGAAAATTCAATCTCTCTACAAAAATCGTTATATCTCCTAAACTATTCGTCGCAGACCCCTCAAATGAAAACTTTCGTGATCTACGTGAACAGATCAATAGAAAAAGAGGTATTTTATTACCAAGAAAGATCTTTAAATTTTTTACAATTTTTCAAGGTCCGGGGTAAGGAAAATTCGAGAAAATTCAATCTCTCTATAAAAATCGTTATATCTCCTAAACTATTCGTCGCAGACTCCTCAAATAAAAACTTTCGTGATCTACATGAGATCAATAGAAAAAGAGGTATATTATAACCAAGAAGGAACTTTCAATTTTTTACAATTTTTTAAGGTCCGGGGTAAGGAAAATTCGAGAAAATTCGAGAAAATTTTTCGACTCAAATATTGTCAGGCGAGAGTGGGATTCGAATAACCATGAACTGCCAATACCAACTCTGCTTACCGATTTTCCGTAGTCCCCATAGTTTAGGAGAAATTTGAATTCGAAATTTTTGGAAAAAACCGTAAAAATTCAATCTCTCTACAAAAATCGTTATATCTCCTAAACTATTCGTCGCAAACCCCTCAAATAAAAACTTTCGTGTTCTACGTGACCAGATCAATAGAAAAAGAGGTATATTATTACCAAGAAAGAACTTTTGATTTTTTACAATTTTTTAAGGTCCGGGGTAAGGAAAATTCGAGAAAATTCGAGAAAATTCTTCGACTCAAATATTGTCATTCGTGAGTGGAATTCGAATAATCATGAACTGCCAATACCAACTCTGCTTACCGATTTTCCGTAGTCCCCATAGTTTAGGAGAAATTTGAAGTCACAATTTTTGGAAAAAACCGTAAAAATTCAATCTCTCTATAAAAATCGTTATATCTCCTAAACTATTCGTCGCAGACCCCTCAAATAAAAACTTTCGTGATCTACGTGAACAGATCAATAGAAAAAGAGGTATTTTATTACCAAGAAAGATCTTTTAATTTTTTACAATTTTTCAAGGTCCTGGGTAAGGAAAATTCGAAAAAATTCAATCTCTCTATAAAAATCGTTATATCTCCTAAACTATTCGTCGCAGACCCCTCAAATAAAAACTTTCGTGATCTACGTGAACAGATCAATAGAAAAAGAGGTATTTTATTACCAAGAAAGATCTTTTAATTTTTTACAATTTTTCAAGGTCCTGGGTAAGGAAAATTCGAAAAAATTCAATCTCTCTATAAAAATCGTTATATCTCCTAAACTATTCGTCGCAGACTCCTCAAATAAAAACTTTCGTGATCTACATGACCAGATCAATAGAAAAAGAGGTATATTATTACCAAGAAGGAACTTTCAATTTTTTAGAATTTTTTAAGGTCCGGGGTAAGGAAAATTCGAGAAAATTTTTCGACTCAAATATTGTCAGGCGAGAGTGGGATTCGAATAACCATGAACTGCCAACACCAACTCTGCTTACCGATTTTCCGTAGTCCCCATAGTTTAGGAGAAATTTGAATTCGAAATTTTTGGAAAAAACCGTAAAAATTCAATCTCTCTACAAAAATCGTTATATCTCCTAAACTATTCGTCGCAAACCCCTCGAATAAAAACTTTCGTGATCTACGTGACCAGATCAATAGAAAAAGAGGTATATTATTACCAAGAAGGAACTTTTAATTTTTTACAATTTTTTAAGGTCCGGGGTAAGGAAAATTCGAGAAAATTCGAGAAAATTCTTCGACTCAAATATTGTCATTCGTGAGTGGAATTCGAATAATCATGAACTGCCAATACCAACTCTGCTTACCGATTTTCCGTAGTCCCCATAGTTTAGGAGAAATTTGAAGTCGAAATTTTTGGAAAAAACCGTAAAAATTCAATCTCTCTATAAAAATCGTTATATCTCCTAAACTATTCGTCGCAGACTCCTCAAATAAAAACTTTCGTGATCTACATGACCAGATCAATAGAAAAAGAGGTATATTATTACCAAGAAGGAACTTTCAATTTTTTAGAATTTTTTAAGGTCCGGGGTAAGGAAAATTCGAGAAAATTTTTCGACTCAAATATTGTCAGGCGAGAGTGGGATTCGAATAACCATGAACTGCCAACACCAACTCTGCTTACCGATTTTCCGTAGTCCCCATAGTTTAGGAGAAATTTGAATTCGAAATTTTTGGAAAAAACCGTAAAAATTCAATCTCTCTACAAAAATCGTTATATCTCCTAAACTATTCGTCGCAAACCCCTCGAATAAAAACTTTCGTGATCTACGTGACCAGATCAATAGAAAAAGAGGTATATTATTACCAAGAAGGAACTTTTAATTTTTTACAATTTTTTAAGGTCCGGGGTAAGGAAAATTCGAGAAAATTCGAGAAAATTCTTCGACTCAAATATTGTCATTCGTGAGTGGAATTCGAATAATCATGAACTGCCAATACCAACTCTGCTTACCGATTTTCCGTAGTCCCCATAGTTTAGGAGAAATTTGAAGTCGAAATTTTTGGAAAAAACCGTAAAAATTCAATCTCTCTATAAAAATCGTTATATCTCCTAAACTATTCGTCGCAGACCCCTCATATAAAAACTTTCGTGATCTACGTGAACAGATCAATAGAAAAAGAGGTATATTATCACCAAGAAGGAACTTTTAATTTTTACAATTTTTTAAGGTCCAGGGTAAGGAAAATTCGAGAAAATTCAATCTCTCTACAAAAATCGTTATATGTCCTAAACTATTCGTCGCAGACTCCTCATATAAAAACTTTCGTGATCTACGTGAACAGATCAATAGAAAAAGAGGTATATTATCACCAAGAAGGAACTTTTAATTTTTTACAATTTTTTAAGGTCCGGGGTAAGGAAAATTCGAGAAAATTCAATCTCTCTACAAAAATCGTTATATCTCCTAAACTATTCGTCGCAGACTCCTCAAATAAAAACTTTCGTGATCTACATGACCAGATCAATAGAAAAAGAGGTATATTATTACCAAGAAAAAACTTTTAATTTTTTACAATTTTTTAAGGTCCGGGGTAAGGAAAATTCGAGAAAATTCGGGAAAATTTTTCGACTCAAATATTGTCAGGCGAGTGTGGGATTCGAATAAACATGAACTGCCAATACCAACTCTGCTTACCGATTTTCCGTAGTCCCCATAGTTTAGGAGAAATTTGAATTCGAAATTTTTGGAAAAAACCGTAAAAATTCAATTTCTCTACAAAAATCGTTATATCTCCTAAACTATTCGCCGCAAACCCCTCAAATAAAAACTTTCGTGATCTACGTGACCAGATCAATAGAAGAAGAGGTATATTATTACCAAGAAGGAACTTTTGATTTTTTACAATTTTTTAAGGTCCGGGGTAAGGAAAATTCGAGAAAATTCTTCGACTCAAATATTGTCATTCGTGAGTGGAATTCGAATAATCATCAACTGCCAATACCAACTCTGCTTACCGATTTTCCGTAGTCCCCATAGTTTAGGAGAAATTTGAATTCGAAATTTCTGGAAAAAACCGTAAAAATTCAATCTCTCTAAAAAAATCGTTATATCTCCTAAACTATTCGTCGCAAACCCCTCAAATAAAAACTTTCGTGATCTACGTGACCAGATCAATAGAAAAAGAGGTATATTATTACCAAGAAGGAACTTTTAATTTTTTACAATTTTTTAAGGTCCGGGGTAAGGAAAATTCGAGAAAATTCGAGAAAATTCTTCGACTCAAATATTGTCATTCGTGAGTGGAATTCGAATAATCATGAACTGCCAATACCAACTCTGCTTACCTATTTTCCGTAGTCCCCATAGTTTAGGAGAAATTTGAATTCGAAATTTTTGGAAAAAACCGTAAAAATTCAATCTCTCTACTAAAATCGTTATATCTCCTAAACTATTCGTCGCAGACCCCTCATATGAAAACTTTCGTGGTCTACGTGACCAGATCAAAAGAAAAAGAGTTATATTATTACCAAGAAGGAACTTTTAATTTTTTACAATTTTTCAAGGTCCGGGGTAAGAAAAATTCGAGAAAATTCTTCGACTCAAATATTGTCATTCGTGAGTGGAATTCGAATAATCATGAACTGCCAATACCAACTCTGCTTACCGATTTTCCGTAGTCCCCATAGTTTAGGAGAAATTTGAAGTCGAAATTTTTGGAAAAAACCGTAAAAATTCAATCTCTCTAGAAAAATCGTTATATCTCCTAAACTATTCGTCGCAGACCTCTCATAAAAACTTTCGTGATCTACGTGAACAGATCAATAGAAAAAGAGGTATATTATCACCAAGAAGGAACTTTTAATTTTTTACAATTTTTTAAGGTCCGGGTTAAGGAAAATTCGAGAAAATTCAATATCTCTACAAAAATCGTTATATCTCCTAAACTATTCGTCGCAGACCCCTCAAATAAAAACTTTCGTGATCTACGTGAACAGATCAATAGAAAAAGAGGTATTTTATTACCAAGAAAGATCTTTCAATTTTTTACAATTTTTCAAGGTCCGGGGTAAGGAAAATTCGAGAAAATTCAATCTCTCTATAAAAATCGTTATATCTCCTAAACTATTCGTCGCAGACTCCTCAAATAAAAACTTTCGTGATCTACATGACCAGATCAATAGAAAAAGAGGTATATTATTACCAAGAAGGAACTTTTAATTTTTTACAATTTTTTAAGGTCCAGGGTAAGGAAAATTCGAGAAAATTCTTCGACTCAAATATTGTCATTCGTGAGTGGAATTCGAATAATCATGAACTGCCAATACCAACTCTGCTTACCGATATTCCGTAGTCCCCATAGTTTAGGAGAAATTTGAAGTCGAAATTTTTGGAAAAAACCGTAAAAATTCAATCTCTCTATAAAAATCGTTATATCTCCTAAACTATTCGTCGCAGACCCCTCATATAAAAACTTTCGTGATCTACGTGAACAGATCAATAGAAAAAAAGGTATATTATCACCAAGAAGGAACTTTTAATTTTTTACAATTTTTTAAGGTCCGGGGTAAGGAAAATTCGAGAAAATTCAATCTCTCTACAAAAATCGTTATATCTCCTGAACTATTCGTCGCAGACCCCTCAAATAAAAACTTTCGTGATCTACGTGAACAGATCAATAGAAAAAGAGGTATTTTATTACCAAGAAAGATCTTTTAATTTTTTACAATTTTTCAAGGTCCGGGGTAAGGAAAATTGGAGAAAATTCAATCTCTCTATAAAAATCGTTATATCTCCTAAACTATTCGTCGCAGACTCCTCAAATAAAAACTTTCGTGATCTACATGACCAGATCAATAGAAAAAGAGGTATATTATTACCAAGAAGGAACTTTTAATTTTTTACAATTTTTTAAGGTCCGGGGCAAGGAAAATTCGAGAAAATTCGAGAAAATTTTTCGACTCAAATATTGTCAGGCGAGAGTGGGATTCGAATAACCATGAACTGCCAATACCAACTCTGCTTACCGATTTTCCGTAGTCCCCATAGTTTAGGAGAAATTTGAATTCGAAATTTTTGGAAAAAACCGTAAAAATTCAATCTCTCTACAAAAATCGTTATATCTCCTAAACTATTCGTCGCAAACCCCTCAAATAAAAACTTTCGTGATCTACGTGACCAGATCAATAGAAAAAGAGGTATATTATTACCAAGAAGGAACTTTTAATTTTTTACAATTTTTTAAGGTCCGGGGTAAGGAAAATTCGAGAAAATTCAATCTCTCTACAAAAATCGTTATATCTCCTAAACTATTCGTCGCAGACCCCTCAAATAAAAACTTTCGTGATCTACGTGAACAGATCAATAGAAAAAGAGGTATTTTATTACCAAGAAAGATCTTTTAAATTTTTACAATTTTTCAAGGTCCGGGGTAAGGAAAATTCGAGAAAATTCAATCTCTCTATAAAAATCGTTATATCTCCTAAACTATTCGTCGCAGACTCCTCAAATAAAAACTTTCGTGATCTACATGACCAGATCAATAGAAAAAGAGGTATATTATTACCAAGAAGGAACTTTTAATTTTTTACAATTTTTTAAGGTCCGGGGTAAGGAAAATTCGAGAAAATTCGAGAAAATTTTTCGAATCAAATATTGTCAGGCGAGAGTGGGATTCGAATAACCATGAACTGCCAATACCAACTCTGCTTACCGATTTTCCGTAGTCCCCATAGTTTAGGAGAAATTTGAATTCGAAATTTTTGGAAAAAACCGTAAAAATTCAATCTCTCTACAAAAATCGTTATATCTCCTAAACTATTCGTCGCAAACCCCTCAAATAAAAACTTTCGTGATCTACGTGACCAGATCAATAGAAAAAGAGGTATATTATTACCAAGAAGGAACTTTTAATTTTTTACAATTTTTTAAGGTCCGGGGTAAGGAAAATTCGAGAAAATTCGAGAAAATTCCTCGACTCAAATATTGTCATTCGTGAGTGGAATTCGAATAATCATGAATTGCCAATACCAACTCTGCTTACCGATTTTCCGTAGTCCCCATAGTTTAGGAGAAATTTGAAGTCGAAATTTTTGGAAAAAACCGTAAAAATTCAATCTCTCTATAAAAATCGTTATATCTCCTAAACTATTCGTCGGAGACCCCTCATATAAAAACTTTCGTGATCTACGTGAACAGATCAATAGAAAAAGAGGTATATTATCACCAAGAAGGAACTTTTAATTTTTTACAATTTTTTAAGGTCCGGGGTAAGGAAAATTCGAGAAAATTCAATCTCTCTACAAAAATCGTTATATCTCCTAAACTATTCGTCGCAGAACCCTCAAATAAAAACTTTCGTGATCTACGTGAACTGATCATTAGAAAAAGAGGTATTTTATTACCAAGAAAGATCTTTTAAGTTTTTACAATTTTTCAAGGTCCGCGGTAAGGAAAATTCGAGAAAATTCAATCTCTCTATAAAAATCGTTATATCTCCTAAACTATTCGTCGCAGACTCCTCAAATAAAAACTTTCGTGATCTACATGACCAGATCAATAGAAAAAGAGGTATATTATTACCAAGAAGGAACTTTTAATTTTTTACAATTTTTTAAGGTCCGGGGTAAGGAAAATTCGAGAAAATTCTTCGACTCAAATATTGTCATTCGTGAGTGGAATTCGAATAATCATGAACTGCCAATACCAACTCTGCTTACCGATATTCCGTAGTCCCCATAGTTTAGGAGAAATTTGAAGTCGAAATTTTTGGAAAAAACCGTAAAAATTCAATCTCTCTATAAAAATCGTTATATCTCCTAAACTATTCGTCGCAGACTCCTCATATAAAAACTTTCGTGATCTACGTGAACAGATCAATAGAAAAAGAGGTATATTATCACCAAGAAGGAACTTTTAATTTTTTACAATTTTTTAAGGTCCGGGGTGAGGAAAATTCGAAAAAATTCAATCTCTCTACAAAAATCGTTATATCTCCTGAACTATTCGTCGCAGACCCCTCAAATAAAAACTTTCGTGATCTACGTGAACAGATCAATAGAAAAAGAGGTATTTTATTACCAAGAAAGATCTTTTAATTTTTTACAATTTTTCAAGGTCCGGGGTAAGGAAAATTCGAGAAAATTCAATCTCTCTATAAAAATCGTTATATCTCCTAAACTATTCGTCGCAGACTCCTCAAATAAAAACTTTCGTGATCTACATGACCAGATCAATAGAAAAAGAGGTATATTATTACCAAGAAGGAACTTTTGATTTTTTACAATTTTTTAAGGTCCGGGGTAAGGAAAATTCGAGAAAATTCGAGAAAATTTTTCGACTCAAATATTGTCAGGCGAGAGTGGGATTCGAATAACCATGAACTGCCAATACCAACTCTGCTCACCGATTTTCCGTAGTCCCTATAGTTTAGGAGAAATTTGAATTCGAAATTTTTGGAAAAAACCGTAAAAATTCAATCTCTCTACAAAAATCGTTATATCTGCTAAACTATTCGTCGCAAACCCCTCAAATAAAAACTTTCGTGATCTACGTGACCAGATCAATAGAAAAAAAAGTATATTATTACCAAGAAGGAACTTTTAATTTTTTACAATTTTTTAAGGTCTGGGGTAAGGAAAATTCGAGAAAATTTTTCGACTCAAATATTGTCAGGCGAGAGTGGGATTCGAATAACCTTGAACTGCCAATACCAACTCTGCTTACCGATTTTCCGTAGTCCCCATAGTTAAGGAGAAATTCGAATTCGAAATTTTTGGAAAAAACCGTAAAAATTCAATCTCTCTACAAAAATCGTTATATCTCCTAAACTATTCGTCGCAAACCCCTCAAATAAAAACTTTCGTGATCTACGTGACCAGATCAATAGAAAAAGAGGTATATTATTACCAAGAAGGAACTTTTAATTTTTTACAATTTTTTAAGGTCCGGGGTAAGGAAAATTCGAGAAAATTCGAGAAAATTCTTCGACTCAAATATTGTCATTCGTGAGTGGAATTCGAATAATCATGAACTGCCAATACCAACTCTGCTTACCGATTTTCCGTAGTCCCCATAGTTTAGGAGAAATTTGAAGTCGAAATTTTTGGAAAAAACCGTAAAAATTCAATCTCTCTATAAAAATCGTTATATCTCCTAAACTATTCGTCGCAGACCCCTCATTTAAAAACTTTCGTGATCTACGTGAACAGATCAATAGAAAAAGAGGTATATTATCACCAAGAAGGAACTTTTAATTTTTTACAATTTTTTAAGGTCCGGGGTAAGGAAAATTCGAGAAAATTCAATCTCTCTACAAAAATCGTTATATCTCCCAAACTATTCGTAGCAGACCCCTCAAATAAAACTTTCGTGATCTACGTGAACAGATCAATAGAAAAAGAGGTATTTTATCACCAAGAAAGATCTTTAAATTTTTTACAATTTTTCAAAGTCCGGGGTTAGGAAAATTCGAGAAAATTCAATCTCTCTATAAAACTCGTTATATCTCCTAAACTATTCGTCGCAGACTCCTCAAATAAAAACTTTCGTGATCTACATGACCAGATCAATAGAAAAAGAGGTATATTATTACCAAGAAGGAACTTTCAATTTTTTACAATTTTTTAAGGTCCGGGGTAAGGAAAATTCGAGAAAATTCGAGAAAATTTTTCGACTCAAATATTGTCAGGCGAGAGTGGGAAAGAGTAACCATGAACTGCCAATACCAACTCTGCTTACCGATTTTCCGTAGTCCCCATAGTTTAGGAGAAATTTGAATTCGAAATTTTTGGAAAAAACCGTAAAAATTCAATCTCTCTACAAAAATCGTTATATCTCCTAAACTATTCGTCGCAAACCCCTCAAATAAAAACTTTCGTGATCTACGTGACCAGATCAATAGAAAAAGAGGTATATTATTACCAAGAAGGAACTTTTAATTTTTTACAATTTTTCAAGGTCCGGGGTAAGGAAAATTCGAGAAAATTCGAGAAAATTCTTCGACTCAAATATTGTCATTCGTGAGTAGAATTCGAATAATCATGAACTGCCAATACCAACTCTGCTTACCTATTTTCCGTAGTCCCCATAGTTTAGGAGAAATTTGAATTCGAAATTTTTGGAAAAAACCGTAAAAATTCAATCTCTCTACTAAAATCGTTATATCTCCTAAACGATTCGTCGCAGACCCCTCATATGAAAACTTTCGTGATCTACGTGACCAGATCGAAAGAAAAAGAGTTATATTATTACCAAGAAGGAACTTTTAATTTTTTACAATTTTTCAAGGTCCGGGGTAAGGAAAATTCGAGAAAATTCTTCGACTCAAATATTGTCATTCGTGAGTGGAATTCGAATAATCATGAACTGCCAATACCAACTCTGCTTACCGATTTTCCGTAGTCCCCATAGTTTAGCAGAAATTTGAAGTCGAAATTTTTGGAAAAAACCGTAAAAATTCAATCTCTCTATAGAAATCGTTATATCTCCTAAACTATTCGTCGCAGACCCCTCATATAAAAACTTTCGTGATCTACGTGAACAGATCAATAGAAAAAGAGGTATATTATCACCAAGAAGGAACTTTCAATTTTTTACAATTTTTTAAGGTCCAAGTTAAGGAAAATTCGAGAAAATTCAATCTCTCTACAAAAATCGTTATATCTCCTAAACTATTCGTCGCAGACCCCTCAAATAAAAACTTTCGTGATCTACGTGACCAGATCGAAAGAAAAAGAGTTATATTATTACCAAGAAGGAACTTTTAATTTTTTACAATTTTTCAAGGTCTGGGGTAAGAAAAATTCGAGAAAATTCTTCGACTCAAATATTGTCATTCGTGAGTGGAATTCGAATAATCATGAACTGCCAATACCAACTCTGCTTACCTATTTTCCGTAGTCCCCATAGTTTAGGAGAAATTTGAATTCGAAATTTTTGGAAAAAACCGTAAAAATTCAATCTCTCTACTAAAATCGTTATATCTCCTAAACTATTCGTCGCAGACCCCTCATATGAAAACTTTCGTGATCTACGTGACCAGATCAAAAGAAAAAGAGTTATATTATTACCAAGAAGGAACTTTTAATTTTTTACAATTTTTCAAGGTCCGGGGTAAGAAAAATTCGAGAAAATTCTTCGACTCAAATATTGTCATTCGTGAGTGGAATTCGAATAATCATGAACTGCCAATACCAACTCTGCTTACCGATTTTCCGTAGTCCCCAAAGTTGAGCAGAAATTTGAAGTCGAAATTTTTGGAAAAAACTGTAAAAATTCAATCTCTCTATAAAAATCGTTATATCTCCTAAACTATTCGTCGCAGACCCCTCATATAAAAACTTTCGTGATCTACGTGAACAGATCAATAGAAAAAGAGGTATATTATCACCAAGAAGGAACTTTTAATTTTTTACAATTTTTTAAGGTCCGGCTTAAGGAAAATTCGAGAAAATTCAATCTCTCTACAAAAATCGTTATATCTCCTAAACTATTCGTCGCAGACCCCTCAAATAAAAACTTTCGTGATCTACGTGAACAGATCAATAGAAAAAGAGGTATTTTATTACCAAGAAAGATCTTTTAATTTTTTACAATTTTTCAAGGTCCGGGGTAAGGAAAATTCGAGAAAATTCAATCTCTCTATAAAAATCGTTATATCTCCTAAACTATTCGTCGCAGACTCCTCAAATAAAAACTTTCGTGATCTACATGACCAGATCAATAGAAAAAGAGGTATATTATTACCAAGAAGGAACTTTTAATATTTTACAATTTTTTAAGGTATGGAAAATTCGAGAAAATTCGAGAAAATTTTTCGACTCAAATATTGTCAGGCGAGAGTAGGATTCGAATAAATATGAACTGCCAATACCAACTCTGCTTACCGATTTTCTGTAGTCCCCATAGTTTAGGAGAAATTTGAATTCGAAATTTTTGGAAAAAACCGTAAAAATTCAATCTCTCTACAAAAATCGTTATATCTCCTAAACTATTCGTCGCAAACCCCTCAAATAAAAACTTTCGTGATCTACGTGACCAGATCAATAGAAAAAGAGGTATATTATTACCAAGAAGGAACTTTTAATTTTTTACAATTTTTTAAGGTCCGGGGTAAGGAAAATTCGAGAAAATTTTTCGACTCAAATATTGTCAGGCGAGAGTGGGATTCGAATAACCATGAACTGCCAATTCCAACTCTGCTTACCGATTTTCCGTAGTTCCCATAGTTTAGGAGAAATTTGAATTCGAAATTTTTGGAAAAAACCGTAAAAATTCAATCTCTCTACTAAAATCGTTATATCTCCTGAACTATTCGTCGCAGACCCCTCATATGAAAACTTTCGTGATCTACGTGACCAGATCAATAGAAACAGAGGTATATTATTACCAAGAAGGAACTTTTAATTTTTTACAATTTTTCAAGGTCCGGGGTAAGAAAAATTCGAGAAAATTCTTCGACTCAAATATTGTCATTCGTGAGTGGAATTCGAATAATCATGAACTGCCAATACCAACTCTGCTTACCGATTTTCCGTAGTCCCCATAGTTTAGGAGAAATTTGAAATCGAAATTTTTGGAAAAAACCGTAAAAATTCAATCTCCCTATAAAAATCGTTATATCTCCTAAACTATTCGTCGCAGACCCCTCATATAAAAACTTTCGTGATCTACGTGAACAGATCAATAGAAAAAGAGGTATATTATCACCAAGAAGGAACTTTTAATTTTTTACAATTTTTTAAGGTCCGGGGTAAGGAAAATTCGAGAAAATTCAATCTCTCTACAAAAATCGTTATATCTCCTAAACTATTCGTCGCAGACCCCTCAAATAAAAACTTTCGTGATCTACGTGAACAGATCAATAGAAAAAGAGGTATATTATTACCAAGAAAGATCTTTTAATTTTTTACAATTTTTCAAGGTCCGGGGTAAGGAAAATTCGAGAAAATTCAATCTCTCTATAAAAATCGTTAAATCTCGTAAACTATTCGTCGCAGACTCCTCAAATAAAAACTTTCGTGATCTACATGACCAGATCAAAAGAAAAAGAGTTATATTATTACCAAGAAGGAACTTTTAATTTTTTACAATTTTTTAAGGTCTGGGGTAAGGAAAATTCGAGAAAATTCAATCTCTCTACAAAAATCGTTATATCTCCTAAACTATTCGTCGCAGACCCCTCAAATAAAAACTTTCGTGATCTACGTGAACAGATCAATAGAAAAAGAGGTATTTTATTACCAAGAAGGAACTCAATTTTTTACAATTTTTCAAGGTCCGGGGTAAGGAAAATTCGAGAAAATTCAATCTCTCTATAAAAATCGTTATATCTCCTAAACTATTCGTCGCAGACTCCTCAAATAAAAACTTTCGTGATCTACATGACCAGATCAATAGAAAAAGAGGTATATTATTACCAAGAAGGAACTTTTAATTTTTTACAATTTTTTAAGGTCCGGGGCAAGGAAAATTAGAGAAAATTCGAGAAAATTTTTCGACTCAAATATTGTCAGGCGAGAGTGGGATTCGAATAACCATGAACTGCCAATTCCAACTCTGCTTACCGATTTTCCGTAGTTCCCATGGTTTAGGAGAAATTTGAATTCGAAATTTTTGGAAAAAACCGTAAAAATTCAATCTCTCTACTAAAATCGTTATATCTCCTGAACTATTCGTCGCAGACCCCTCATATGAAAACTTTCGTGATCTACGTGACCAGATCAATAGAAAAAGAGGTATATTATTACCAAGAAGGAACTTTCAATTTTTTACAATTTTTTAAGGTCCGGAGTAAGAAAAATTCGAGAAAATTCGAGAAAATTTTTCGACTCAAATATTGTCAGGCGAGAGTGGGATTCGAATAACCAGGAACTGCCAATACCAACTCTGCTTACCGATTTTCCGTAGTCCCCATAGTTTAGGAGAAATTTGAATTCGAAATTTTTGGAAAAAAACCGTAAAAATTCAATCTCTCTACAAAAATCGTTATATCTCCTAAACTATTCGTCGCAGACCCCTCATATGAAAACTTTCGTGATCTACGTGACCAGATCGAAAGAAAAAGAGTTATATTATTACCAAGAAGGAACTTTTAATTTTTTACAATTTTTTAAGGTCTGGGGTAAGGAAAATTCGAGAAAATTCAATCTCTCTACAAAAATCGTTATATCTCCTAAACTATTCGTCGCAGACCCCTCAAATAAAAACTTTCGTGATCTACGTGAACAGATCAATAGAAAAAGAGGTATTTTATTACCAAGAAAGATCTTTTAATTTTTTACAATTTTTCAAGGTCCGGGGTAAGGAAAATTCGAGAAAATTCAATCTCTCTATAAAAATCGTTATATCTCCTAAACTATTCGTCGCAGACTCCTCAAATAAAAACTTTCGTGATCTACATGACCAGATCAATAGAAAAAGAGTTATATTATTACCAAGAAGGAACTTTCAATTTTTTACAATTTTTTAAGGTCCGGGGTAAGGAAAATTAGAGAAAATTCGAGAAAATTTTTCGACTCAAATATTGTCAGGCGAGAGTGGGATTCGAATAACCATGAACTGCCAATACCAACTCTGCTTACCGATTTTCCGTAGTCCCCATAGTTTAGGAGAAATTTGAATTCGAAATTTTTGGAAAAAACCGTAAAAATTCAATCTATCTACAAAAATCGTAATATCTCCTAAACTATTCGTCGCAAACCCCTCAAATAAAAACTTTCGTGATCTACGTGACCAGATCAATAGAAAAAGAGGTATATTATTACCAAGAAGGAACTTTTAATTTTTTACAATTTTTTAAGGTCCGGGGTAAGGAAAATTCGAGAAAATTCTTCGACTCAAATATTTTCATTCGAGAGTGGAATTCGAATAATCATGAACTGCCAATACCAACTCTGCTTACCGATTTTCCGTAGTCCCCATAGTTTAGGAGAAATTTGAAGTCAAAATTTTTGGAAAAAACCGTAAAAATTCAATCTCTCTATAAAAATCGTTATATCTCCTAAACTATTCGTCACAGACCCCTCAAATAAAAACTTTCGTGATCTACGTGAACAGATCAATAGAAAAAGAGGTATTTTATTACCAAGAAAGATCTTTTAATTTTTTACAATTTTTCAAGGTCCGGGGTAAGGAAAATTCGAGAAAATTCAATCTCTCTATAAAAATCGTTATATCTCCTAAACTATTCGTCGCAGACTCCTCAAATAAAAACTTTCGTGATCTACATGAGCAGATCAATAGAAAAAGAGGTATATTATTACCAAGAAGGAACTTTCAATTTTTTACAATTTTTTAAGGTCCGGGGTAAGGAAAATTCGAGAATATTCGAGAAAATTTTTCGTCTCAAATATTGTCAGGCGAGAGTGGGATTCGAATAACCATGAACTGCCAACACCAACTCTGCTTACCGATTTTCCGTAGTCCCCATAGTTTAGGAGAAATTTGAATTCGAAATTTTTGGAAAAAACCGTAAAAATTCAATCTCTCTACAAAAATCGTTATATCTCCTAAACTATTCGTCGCAAACCCCTCAAATAAAAACTTTCGTCATCTACGTGTTCAGATCAATAGAAAAGGAGGTATATTATTACCAAGAAGGAACTTTTAATTTTTTACAATTTTTTAAGGTCCGGGGTAAGGAAAATTCGAGAAAATTCGAGAAAATTCTTCGACTCAAATATTGTCATTCGTGAGTGGAATTCGAATAATCATGAACTGCCAATACCAACTCTGCTTACCGATTTTCCGTAGTCCCCATAGTTTAGGAGAAATTTGAAGTTGAAATTTTTGGAAAAAACCGTAAAAATTCAATCTCTCTATAAAAATCGTTATATCTCCTAAACTATTCGTCGCAGACCCCTCATATAAAAACTTTCGTGATCTACGTGAACAAATCAATAGAAAAAGAGGTATATTATCACCAAGAAGGAACTTTTAATTTTTTACAATTTTTTGAGGTCCGGGGTAAGGAAAATTCGAGAAAATTCAATCTCTCTACAAAAATCGTTATATCTCCTGAATTATTCGTCGCAGACCCCTCAAATAAAAACTTTCGTGATCTACGTGGACAGATCAATAGAAAAAGTGGTATTTTATTACCAAGAAAAATCTTTTAATTTTTTACAATTTTTCAAGGTCCGGAGTAAGGAAAATTCGAGAAAATTCAATCTCTCTATAAAAATAAAAATAACAATGTGGAATGGCTTACTTGAACAATTGTTCATTAAACAAAAAAAAAAAGGGAATAAGAACAGTCCCTTATACCAAAGTGGTTTCTTTAGACACGTGTGTCAAGCTTTCGTCCCTCTGCAATACGATAAAAAGTGTTAGAGTAAGAAACATTGAGGGAAATAACAAACAAATGAAATCAACAACAGAAGTCAGCCGTCCATATGTCGTTACAGCAGCAATTGACCTTACCACGTGGGAGCTATAGCTACCTGCGTGACATCCAAGTCCAAGAAAAACAACAATGTCGAATGGCTTACTTGGATAATTGTTCATTAAACAAAAAGAAGGGAATAAGAACAGTCCCTTATACCAATGTTGTTTCCTTAGACACGTGTGTCAAGCTTTCGTCCCTCTGCAATACGACAAAAAGTGTGAGTGTGAGAAACATTGAAGGAAATAACAAACAAATGAAATCAACAACAGAATTCAGCCGTTCAATTGTGGTTACAGCAGCAATTGACCTTACAACGTAGGATATTATAGCTACCAGTGTGACATCCGAGTCCAAGAAAATCGACAATGTGGAATGGCTTACTTGAACAATTTTTCATCAAACAAAAAAAAAAGAAATAAGAACAGTCGCTTATACCAAAGTGGTTTCCTTAAACACGTGTGTCAAGCTTTCGTCCCTGTGCAATACGATAAAGAGGGTTAGAGCAAGAAACATTGAAGGAAATAACAAATAAATGAAATCAACAACAGAATTCAGCCATCCAATTGTGGTTACAGCAGCAATTGACCTTACCATGTGGGAGATTATAGCTACCTGCGTGACATCGGAGTCCAAGAAAATCAACAATGTGAAACGGCTTACTTGGATAATTGTTCATTAAACAAAGAGAAGGGAATAAGAACAGTCCTTCATACAAATGTGGTTTCCTCAGACACGTGTGTCAAGCTTTCGTGCCTCTGCAATACGATAAAGAGTGTTAGAGTGAGAAACATTGAAGGAAATAACAAACAAATGGAATCAACAACAGAAGTCAGCCTTCTAATTGTGGTTTTAGCAGCAATTGACCTTACCACATTGGAGCTATAGCTACCTGCGTCACATCCAAGTCCAAGAAAAACAACAAGTCGAATGGCTTACTTGGATAATTGTTCATTAAACAAAAAGATGGGAATAAGAACAGTCCCTTATACCAATGTGGTTTCCTTAGACACGTGTGTCATGCTTTCGTCCCTGTGCAATACGATGAAAAGTGTTATTATAATGAGAAACATTGAAGGAATTAACAAACAAATGAAATCAACAACAGAATTCATCCGTCCAATTGTGGTTACAGCAGCAATTGACCTTATAACGTGGGAGAATATAGCTACCTGCGTGACATCCGAGTCCAAAAAGAACAACAATGTGGAATGGCTTACTTGGATAATTGTCCATTAAACAAAAAGAAGGGAATAAGAACAGTCCTTTATACCAATGTGGTTTCCTTAGACACGTGTGTCAAGCTTTCGTGCCTCTGCAATACGATAAAGAGTGTTAGAGTGAGAAACATTGAAGGAAATAACAAAAAAATGGAATCAACAACAGAAGTCAGCCTTCCAATTGTGGTTTTAGCAGCAATTGACCTTACCACGTGGGAGCTATAGCTACCTGCGTGACATCGAAGTCCAAGAAAAACAACAATGTCGAATGGCTTACTTGGATAATTGTTCATTAAACGAAAAGAGGGGAATAAGAACAGTCCCTTATACCAATGTGGTTTCCTTAGACACGTGTGTCATGCTTTCGTTCCTGTGCAATACGTGTTATTATAATGAGAAACATTGAAGGAAATAACAAACAAATGAAATCAACAACAGAAGTCAGCCGTCCAATTGTGGTTACAGCAACAATTGACCTCACAACGTGGGAGATTATAGCTATCTGCGTGACATCCGAGTCCAAGAAAATCAACAATGTGGAATGGCTCACTTGGATAATTGTTCATAAAAAAGAAAAAAGGGAATAAGAACAGTCCCTTATACCAATGTGGATTCCTTAGACACGTGTGTCAAGCTTTCGTCCCTCTGCAATACGATCAAAAGTGTTAGAGTAAGAAACATTGAAGGAAATAACAAACAAATGAAATCAACAACAGAAGTCAGCCGTCCAATTGTGGTTACAGCAGCAATTGATCTTACCATGTGGAAGATTTTAGCTACCTGCGTGACATCGGAATCCAAGAAAATCAACAATGTGAAACGGCTTACTTGGATAATTGTTCATTAAACAAAAAGAAGGGAATAAGAACAGTCCTTTATACCAATGTGGTTTCCTTAGACACGTGTGTCAAGCTTTCGTCCCTCTGCAATACGACAAAAAGTGTTAGTATGAGAAACATTGAAGGAAATAAGAAACAAATGAAATCAACAACAGGGGGAATAAGAACAGTTCCTTATACCAATGTGATTTCCTTAGACACGAGTGTCAAGCTTTCGTCCCTGTGCAATACGATGAAAAGTGTTAGAATGAGAAACATTGAATGAAATAACAAACAAATGAAATCAACAACAGAATTCAGCCGTCCAATTGTGGTTACAGCAGCAATTGACTTTACAACGTGGGAGATTATAGCTACCTGCGTGACATCGGAGTCCAAGAAAATCAACAATGTGAAATGGCTCACTTGAATAATTGTTCATTAAACAAAAAAAAGGAAATAAGAACAGTCCCTTATACCAAAGTGGTTTCCTTAGACACGTGTGTCAAGTTTTCGTTCCTCTGCAATACGATAAAGAGTGTTAGAGTAAGAAACATTGAAGGAAATAACAAACAAATGAAATCAACAACAGAAGATAGCCGTCCAATTGTGTTTACAGCAGCAATTGACCTTACCACGTGGGAGATTATAGCTACCTGCGTGACATCCGAGTCCAAGAAAATCAACAATGTGGAATGGCTTACTTGAACAATTGTTCATTAAACAAAAAAAAAAGGGAATAAGAACAGTCCCTTATACCAAAGTGGTTTCCTCAGACACGTGGGTCTAGCTTTCCTCCCTCTGCAATACGATAAAAAGTGTTAGATTAAGAAACATTGAAGGAAATAACAAACAAATGAAATCAACAACAGAAGTCAGCCGTCCATTTGTGTTTACAGCAGCAATTGACCTTACCACGTGGAAGATCATAGCCACCTGCGTGACATCCGAGTCCAAGAAAATCAACAATGTGGAATGGCTTACTTGAACAATTGTTCATTAAACAAAAAAAAAGGGAATAAGAACAGTCCTTTATACCAAAGTGGTTTCCTCAGACACGTGTGTCTAGCTTTCCTCCCTCTGCAATACGATAAAAAGTGTTAGAGTAAGAAACATTGAGGGAAATAACAAACAAATGAAATCAACTGCAGAATTCAGCCGTCCAATTGTGGTTACAGCAGCAATTGACCTTACCATGTGGGAGATTATAGCTACCTGCGTGACATCGGAGTCCAAGAGAATCAACAATGTGAAATGGCTCACTTGAATAATTGTTCATTAAACAAAAAATAAGGAAATATGAACAGTCCCTTATACCAAAGTGGTTTCCTTAGACACGTGTGTCAAGTTTTCGTTCCTCTGCAATACGATAAAGAGTGTAAGAAACATTGAAGGAAATAACAAACAAATGAAATCAACAACAGAAGATAGCCGTCCAATTGTGTTTTCAGCAGCAATTGACCTTACCACGTGGGAGATTATAGCTACCTGCGTGACAAAGTGGTTTCCTCAGACACGTGGGTCTAGCTTTCCTCCCTCTGCAATACGATAAAAAGTGTTAGAGTAAGAAACATTGAAGGAAATAACAAACAAATGAAATCAACAACAGAAGTCAGCCAACCAATTGTGTTTACAGCAGCAATTGACCTTACCACGTAGGAGATTATAGCTACCTGCGTGACATCCGAGTCCAAGAAAATCAACAATGTGGAATGGCTTACTTGAACAATTGTTCATTAAACAAAAAAAAAAGGAAAAAGAACAGTCCTTTATACCAAAGTGGTTTCCTCAGACACGTGTGTCTAGCTTTCCTCCCTCTGCAATACGATAAAAAGTGTTAGAATAAGAAACATTGAGGGAAATAACAAACAAATGAAATCAACAACAGAATTCAGCCGTCCAATTGTGGTTACACCAGCAATTGACCTTACCACGTGGGAGCTATAGCTACCTGCGTGACATCCAAGTCCAAGAAAAACAACAATGTCGAATGGCTTACTTGGATAATTGTTCATTAAACAAAAAGAAGGGAATAAGAACAGTCCCTTATACCAATGTAGTTTCCTTAGACTCGTGTGTCAAGCTTTCGTCCCTGTGCAATACGATGAAAAGTGTTAGAATGAGAAACATTGAAAGAAATAACAAACAAATGAAATCAACAGCAGAATTCAGCCGTCCAATTGTGGTTACAGCAGCAATTGACCTTACCATGTGGGAGATTATAGCTACCTGCGTGACATCGGAGTCCAAGAAAATCAACAATGTGGAATGGCTTACTTGAACAATTGTTCATTAAACAAACAAAAAAGGAAAAAGAACAGTCCTTTATACCAAAGTGGTTTCCTCAGACACGTGTGTCTAGCTTTCCTCCCTCTGCAATACGATAAAAAGTGTTAGAATAAGAAACATTGAATGAAATAACAAACAAATGAAATCAACTACAGAAGTCAGCCGTCCAATTGTGGTTTTAGCAGCAATTGACCTTACCACGTGGAAGCTATAGCTATCTGCGTGACATCCGAGTCCTAGAAGAACAACAATGTGGAATGGCTTACTTGGATAATTGTTCATTAAACCAAAAGAACGGAATAAGAACAGTCCTTTATACCAATGTTGTTTCCTTCGACACGTGTGTCTAGCTTCCGTCCCTCTGCAATACGATAAAAAGTGTTAGAGTAAGAAACATTGAAGGAAATAACAAACAAATGAAATCAACAACAGAAGTCAGCCGTCCAATTGTGGTTACAGCAGCAATTGACCTTACCACGTGGGAGCTATAGCTACCTGCGTGACATCCGAGTCCAAGAAAAACAACAATGTGGAATGGCTTGCTTGAACAATTGTTCATTAAACAAGAAGAAGGGAATAAGAACAGTCCCTTATACCAATGTGGTTTCCTTAGACACGTGTGTCAAGCTTTCGTCCCTGTGCAATAAGATAAAAAGTGTTAGAGAAAGAAACATTGAGAGAAATAACACACAAAGGAAATCAACAACAGAAGTCAGCCGTCCATTTGTGTTTACAGCAGCAATTGACCTTACCACGTGGGAGATCATAGCCACCTGCGTGACATCTGAGTCCAAAAAAATCAACAATGTGGAATGGCTTACTTGAACAATTGTTCATTAAACAAAAAAAAAGGGAATAAGAACAGTCCTTTATACCAAAGTGGTTTCCTCAGACACGTGTGTCTAGCTTTCCTCCCTCTGCAATACGATAAAAAGTGTTAGAGTAAGAAACATTGAGGGAAATAACAAACAAATGAAATCAACAGCAGAATTCAGCCGTCCAATTGTGGTTACAGCAGCAATTGACCTTACCATGTGGGAGATTATAGCTACCTGCGTGACATCGGAGTCCAAGAGAATCAACAATGTGAAATGGCTCACTTGAATAATTGTTCATTAAACAAAAAATAAGGAAATATGAACAGTCCCTTATACCAAAGTGGTTTCCTTAGACACGTGTGTCAAGTTTTCGTTCCTCTGCAATACGATAAAGAGTGTAAGAAACATTGAAGGAAATAACAAACAAATGAAATCAACAACAGAAGATAGCCGTCCAATTGTGTTTTCAGCAGCAATTGACCTTACCACGTGGGAGATTATAGCTACCTGCGTGACAAAGTGGTTTCCTCAGACACGTGGGTCTAGCTTTCCTCCCTCTGCAATACGATAAAAAGTGTTAGAGTAAGAAACATTGAAGGAAATAACAAACAAATGAAATCAACAACAGAAGTCAGCCAACCAATTGTGTTTACAGCAGCAATTGACCTTACCACGTAGGAGATTATAGCTACCTGCGTGACATCCGAGTCCAAGAAAATCAACAATGTGGAATGGCTTACTTGAACAATTGTTCATTAAACAAAAAAAAAAGGAAAAAGAACAGTCCTTTATACCAAAGTGGTTTCCTCAGACACGTGTGTCTAGCTTTCCTCCCTCTGCAATACGATAAAAAGTGTTAGAATAAGAAACATTGAGGGAAATAACAAACAAATGAAATCAACAACAGAAGTCAGCCGTCCAATTGTGGTTACACCAGCAATTGACCTTACCACGTGGGAGCTATAGCTACCTGCGTGACATCCAAGTCCAAGAAAAACAACAATGTCGAATGGCTTACTTGGATAATTGTTCATTAAACAAAAAGAAGGGAATAAGAACAGTCCCTTATACCAATGTGGTTTCCTTAGACACGTGTGTCAAGCTTTCGTCCCTGTGCAATAAGATAAAAAGTGTTAGAGAAAGAAACATTGAGAGAAATAACACACAAAGGAAATCAACAACAGAAGTCAGCCGTCCAATTGTGGTTACAGCAGCAATTGACCTTACCACGTGCGAGCTATAGCTACCTGCGTGATATCCGAGTCCAAGAAAAACAACAATGTGGAATGGCTTACTTGAACAATTGTTCATTAAACAAACAAAAAAGGAAAAAGAACAGTCCTTTATACCAAAGTGGTTTCCTCAGACACGTGTGTCTAGCTTTCCTCCCTCTGCAATACGATAAAAAGTGTTAGAATAAGAAACATTGAATGAAATAACAAACAAATGAAATCAACTACAGAAGTCAGCCGTCCAATTGTGGTTACAGCAGCAATTGACCTTACAACGTGGGAGATTATAGCTACCTGTGTGACATCCGAGTCCAAGAAAATCAACAATGTTGAATGGCTTACTTGAACAATTGTTCATTAAACAGAGAAAAAAGGAATAAGAACAGTCCCGTATACCAAAGTGGTTTCTTTAGACACGTGTGTCAAGCTTTCGTCCCTGTGCAATACGATGAAAAGTGTTAGAATGAGAAACATTGAAAGAAATAACAAACAAATGAAATCAACAGCAGAATTCAGCCGTCCAATTGTGGTTACAGCAGCAATTGACCTTACCATGTGGGAGATTATAGCTACCTGCGTGACATCGGAGTCCAAGAAAATCAACAATGTGGAATGGCTTACTTGAACAATTGTTCATTAAACAAACAAAAAAGGAAAAAGAACAGTCCTTTATACCAAAGTGGTTTCCTCAGACACGTGTGTCTAGCTTTCCTCCCTCTGCAATACGATAAAAAGTGTTAGAATAAGAAACATTGAATGAAATAACAAACAAATGAAATCAACTACAGAAGTCAGCCGTCCAATTGTGGTTTTAGCAGCAATTGACCTTACCACGTGGGAGCTATAGCTACCTGCGTGACATCCGAGTCCAAGAAAAACAACAATGTGGAATGGCTTGCTTGAACAATTGTTCATTAAACAAGAAGAAGGGAATAAGAACAGTCCCTTATACCAATGTGGTTTCCTTAGACACGTGTGTCAAGCTTTCGTCCCTGTGCAATAAGATAAAAAGTGTTAGAGAAAGAAACATTGAGAGAAATAACACACAAAGGAAATCAACAACAGAAGTCAGCCGTCCAATTGTGGTTACAGCAGCAATTGACCTTACCACGTGCGAGCTATAGCTACCTGCGTGATATCCGAGTCCAAGAAAAACAACAATGTGGAATGGCTTACTTGGAATTGTTCATTAAACAAGAAGAAGGGAATAAGAACAGTCCCTTATACCAATGTGGTTTCCTTAGACACGTGTGTCAAGCTTTCGTCCCTGTGCAATAAGATAAAAAGTGTTAGAATAAGCAACATTGAGGGAAATAACAATCAAATGAAATCAACAACAGAAGTCAGCCGTCCATTTGTGGTTACAGCAGCAATTGACCTTACAACGTGGGAGATTATAGCTACCTGTGTGACATCCGAGTCCAAGAAAATCAACAATGTTGAATGGCTTACTTGAACAATTGTTCATTAAACAGAGAAAAAAGGAATAAGAACAGTCCCGTATACCAAAGTGGTTTCTTTAGACACGTGTGTCAAGCTTTCGTCCCTCTGCAATACGATAAAAGAGTGAGAAACATTGAAGGAAATAACAAACAAATGAAATCAACAACAGAAGTCAGCCGTCCAATTGTGGTTACAGCAGCAATTGACCTTACCACGTGGGAGATTATAGCTACCTGCGTGACATCGGAGTCCAAGAAAATCAACAATGTGAAACGGCTTACTTGGATAATTGTTCATTAAACAAAAAGAAGCGATTAAGAACAGTCCTTTATACCAATGTGGTTTCTTTAGACTCGTGTGTCAAGCTTTCGTCCCTGTGCAATACGATGAAAAGTGTTAGAATGAGAAACATTGAAGGAAATAACAAACAAATGAAATCAACAGCAGAATTCAGCCGTCCAATTGTGGTTACAGCAGCAATTGACCTTACCATGTGGGAGATTATAGCTACCTGCGTGACATCGGAGTCCAAGAAAATCAACAATGTGAAATGGCTCACTTGAATAATTGTTCATTAAACAAAAAAAAAGGGAATAAGAACAGTCCCTTATACCAAAGTGGTTTCCTTAGACACGTGTGTCAAGTTTTCGTTCCTCTGCAATACGATAAAGAGTGTTAGAGTAAGAAACATTGAAGGAAATAACAAACAAATGAAATCAACAACAGAAGATACCCGTCCAATTGTGTTTACAGCAGCAATTGACCTTACCACGTGGGAGATTATAGCTACCTGCGTGACATCCGAGTCCAAGAAAATCAACAATGTGGAATGGTTTACTTGAACAATTGTTCATTAAACAAAAAAAAAAGGGAATAAGAACAGTCCCTTATACCAAAGTGGTTTCCTCAGACACGTGGGTCTAGCTTTCCTCCCTCTGCAATACGATAGAAATTGTTAGATTAAGAAACATTGAAGGAAATAACAAACAAATGAAATCAACAACAGAAGTCAGCCGTCCATTTGTGTTTACAGCAGCAATTGACCTTACCACGTGGGAGATCATAGCCACCTGCGTGACATCCGAGTCCAAGAAAATCAACAATGTGGAATGGCTTACTTGAACAATTGTTCATTAAACAAAAAAAAAGGGAATAAGAACAGTCCTTTATACCAAAGTGGTTTCCTCAGACACGTGTGTCTAGCTTTCCTCCCTCTGCAATACGATAAAAAGTGTTAGAGTAAGAAACATTGAGGGAAATAACAAACAAATGAAATCAACTGCAGAATTCAGCCGTCCAATTGTGGTTACAGCAGCAATTGACCTTACCATGTGGGAGATTATAGCTACCTGCGTGACATCGGAGTCCAAGAGAATCAACAATGTGAAATGGCTCACTTGAATAATTGTTCATTAAACAAAAAATAAGGAAATATGAACAGTCCCTTATACCAAAGTGGTTTCCTTAGACACGTGTGTCAAGTTTTCGTTCCTCTGCAATACGATAAAGAGTGTAAGAAACATTGAAGGAAATAACAAACAAATGAAATCAACAACAGAAGATAGCCGTCCAATTGTGTTTTCAGCAGCAATTGACCTTACCACGTGGGAGATTATAGCTACCTGCGTGACAAAGTGGTTTCCTCAGACACGTGGGTCTAGCTTTCCTCCCTCTGCAATACGATAAAAAGTGTTAGAGTAAGAAACATTGAAGGAAATAACAAACAAATGAAATCAACAACAGAAGTCAGCCAACCAATTGTGTTTACAGCAGCAATTGACCTTACCACGTAGGAGATTATAGCTACCTGCGTGACATCCGAGTCCAAGAAAATCAACAATGTGGAATGGCTTACTTGAACAATTGTTCATTAAACAAAAAAAAAAGGAAAAAGAACAGTCCTTTATACCAAAGTGGTTTCCTCAGACACGTGTGTCTAGCTTTCCTCCCTCTGCAATACGATAAAAAGTGTTAGAATAAGAAACATTGAGGGAAATAACAAATAAATGAAATCAACAACAGAAGTCAGCCGTCCAATTGTGGTTACACCAGCAATTGACCTTACCACGTGGGAGCTATAGCTACCTGCGTGACATCCAAGTCCAAGAAAAACAACAATGTCGAATGGCTTACTTGGATAATTGTTCATTAAACAAAAAGAAGGGAATAAGAACAGTCCCTTATACCAATGTAGTTTCCTTAGACTCGTGTGTCAAGCTTTCGTCCCTGTGCAATACGATGAAAAGTGTTAGAATGAGAAACATTGAAAGAAATAACAAACAAATGAAATCAACAGCAGAATTCAGCCGTCCAATTGTGGTTACAGCAGCAATTGACCTTACCATGTGGGAGATTATAGCTACCTGCGTGACATCGGAGTCCAAGAAAATCAACAATGTGGAATGGCTTACTTGAACAATTGTTCATTAAACAAACAAAAAAGGAAAAAGAACAGTCCTTTATACCAAAGTGGTTTCCTCAGACACGTGTGTCTAGCTTTCCTCCCTCTGCAATACGATAAAAAGTGTTAGAATAAGAAACATTGAATGAAATAACAAACAAATGAAATCAACTACAGAAGTCAGCCGTCCAATTGTGGTTTTAGCAGCAATTGACCTTACCACGTGGAAGCTATAGCTATCTGCGTGACATCCGAGTCCTAGAAGAACAACAATGTGGAATGGCTTACTTGGATAATTGTTCATTAAACCAAAAGAACGGAATAAGAACAGTCCTTTATACCAATGTTGTTTCCTTCGACACGTGTGTCTAGCTTCCGTCCCTCTGCAATACGATAAAAAGTGTTAGAGTAAGAAACATTGAAGGAAATAACAAACAAATGAAATCAACAACAGAAGTCAGGCGTCCAATTGTGGTTACAGCAGCAATTGACCTTACCACGTGGGAGCTATAGCTACCTGCGTGACATCCGAGTCCAAGAAAAACAACAATGTGGAATGGCTTGCTTGAACAATTGTTCATTAAACAAGAAGAAGGGAATAAGAACAGTCCCTTATACCAATGTGGTTTCCTTAGACACGTGTGTCAAGCTTTCGTCCCTGTGCAATAAGATAAAAAGTGTTAGAGAAAGAAACATTGAGAGAAATAACACACAAAGGAAATCAACAACAGAAGTCAGCCGTCCATTTGTGTTTACAGCAGCAATTGACCTTACCACGTGGGAGATCATAGCCACCTGCGTGACATCTGAGTCCAAAAAAATCAACAATGTGGAATGGCTTACTTGAACAATTGTTCATTAAACAAAAAAAAAGGGAATAAGAACAGTCCTTTATACCAAAGTGGTTTCCTCAGACACGTGTGTCTAGCTTTCCTCCCTCTGCAATACGATAAAAAGTGTTAGAGTAAGAAACATTGAGGGAAATAACAAACAAATGAAATCAACAGCAGAATTCAGCCGTCCAATTGTGGTTACAGCAGCAATTGACCTTACCATGTGGGAGATTATAGCTACCTGCGTGACATCGGAGTCCAAGAGAATCAACAATGTGAAATGGCTCACTTGAATAATTGTTCATTAAACAAAAAATAAGGAAATATGAACAGTCCCTTATACCAAAGTGGTTTCCTTAGACACGTGTGTCAAGTTTTCGTTCCTCTGCAATACGATAAAGAGTGTAAGAAACATTGAAGGAAATAACAAACAAATGAAATCAACAACAGAAGATAGCCGTCCAATTGTGTTTTCAGCAGCAATTGACCTTACCACGTGGGAGATTATAGCTACCTGCGTGACAAAGTGGTTTCCTCAGACACGTGGGTCTAGCTTTCCTCCCTCTGCAATACGATAAAAAGTGTTAGAGTAAGAAACATTGAAGGAAATAACAAACAAATGAAATCAACAACAGAAGTCAGCCAACCAATTGTGTTTACAGCAGCAATTGACCTTACCACGTAGGAGATTATAGCTACCTGCGTGACATCCGAGTCCAAGAAAATCAACAATGTGGAATGGCTTACTTGAACAATTGTTCATTAAACAAAAAAAAAAGGAAAAAGAACAGTCCTTTATACCAAAGTGGTTTCCTCAGACACGTGTGTCTAGCTTTCCTCCCTCTGCAATACGATAAAAAGTGTTAGAATAAGAAACATTGAGGGAAATAACAAACAAATGAAATCAACAACAGAAGTCAGCCGTCCAATTGTGGTTACACCAGCAATTGACCTTACCACGTGGGAGCTATAGCTACCTGCGTGACATCCAAGTCCAAGAAAAACAACAATGTCGAATGGCTTACTTGGATAATTGTTCATTAAACAAAAAGAAGGGAATAAGAACAGTCCCTTATACCAATGTAGTTTCCTTAGACTCGTGTGTCAAGCTTTCGTCCCTGTGCAATACGATGAAAAGTGTTAGAATGAGAAACATTGAAAGAAATAACAAACAAATGAAATCAACAGCAGAATTCAGCCGTCCAATTGTGGTTACAGCAGCAATTGACCTTACCACGTGCGAGCTATAGCTACCTGCGTGATATCCGAGTCCAAGAAAAACAACAATGTGGAATGGCTTACTTGGAATTGTTCATTAAACAAGAAGAAGGGAATAAGAACAGTCCCTTATACCAATGTGGTTTCCTTAGACACGTGTGTCAAGCTTTCGTCCCTGTGCAATAAGATAAAAAGTGTTAGAATAAGCAACATTGAGGGAAATAACAATCAAATGAAATCAACAACAGAAGTCAGCCGTCCATTTGTGGTTACAGCAGCAATTGACCTTACAACGTGGGAGATTATAGCTACCTGTGTGACATCCGAGTCCAAGAAAATCAACAATGTTGAATGGCTTACTTGAACAATTGTTCATTAAACAGAGAAAAAAGGAATAAGAACAGTCCCGTATACCAAAGTGGTTTCTTTAGACACGTGTGTCAAGCTTTCGTCCCTCTGCAATACGATAAAAGAGTGAGAAACATTGAAGGAAATAACAAACAAATGAAATCAACAACAGAAGTCAGCCGTCCAATTGTGGTTACAGCAGCAATTGACCTTACCACGTGGGAGATTATAGCTACCTGCGTGACATCGGAGTCCAAGAAAATCAACAATGTGAAACGGCTTACTTGGATAATTGTTCATTGAACAAAAAGAAGCGATTAAGAACAGTCCTTTATACCAATGTGGTTTCTTTAGACTCGTGTGTCAAGCTTTCGTCCCTGTGCAATACGATGAAAAGTGTTAGAATGAGAAACATTGAAGGAAATAACAAACAAATGAAATCAACAGCAGAATTCAGCCGTCCAATTGTGGTTACAGCAGCAATTGACCTTACCATGTGGGAGATTATAGCTACCTGCGTGACATCGGAGTCCAAGAAAATCAACAATGTGAAATGGCTCACTTGAATAATTGTTCATTAAACAAAAAAAAAGGGAATAAGAACAGTCCCTTATACCAAAGTGGTTTCCTTAGACACGTGTGTCAAGTTTTCGTTCCTCTGCAATACGATAAAGAGTGTTAGAGTAAGAAACATTGAAGGAAATAACAAACAAATGAAATCAACAACAGAAGATAGCCGTCCAATTGTGTTTACAGCAGCAATTGACCTTACCACGTGGGAGATTATAGCTACCTGCGTGACATCCGAGTCCAAGAAAATCAACAATGTGGAATGGTTTACTTGAACAATTGTTCATTAAACAAAAAAAAAAGGGAATAAGAACAGTCCCTTATACCAAAGTGGTTTCCTCAGACACGTGGGTCTAGCTTTCCTCCCTCTGCAATACGATAGAAATTGTTAGATTAAGAAACATTGAAGGAAATAACAAACAAATGAAATCAACAACAGAAGTCAGCCGTCCATTTGTGTTTACAGCAGCAATTGACCTTACCACGTGGGAGATCATAGCCACCTGCGTGACATCCGAGTCCAAGAAAATCAACAATGTGGAATGGCTTACTTGAACAATTGTTCATTAAACAAAAAAAAAGGGAATAAGAACAGTCCTTTATACCAAAGTGGTTTCCTCAGACACGTGTGTCTAGCTTTCCTCCCTCTGCAATACGATAAAAAGTGTTAGAGTAAGAAACATTGAGGGAAATAACAAACAAATGAAATCAACTGCAGAATTCAGCCGTCCAATTGTGGTTACAGCAGCAATTGACCTTACCATGTGGGAGATTATAGCTACCTGCGTGACATCGGAGTCCAAGAGAATCAACAATGTGAAATGGCTCACTTGAATAATTGTTCATTAAACAAAAAATAAGGAAATATGAACAGTCCCTTATACCAAAGTGGTTTCCTTAGACACGTGTGTCAAGTTTTCGTTCCTCTGCAATACGATAAAGAGTGTAAGAAACATTGAAGGAAATAACAAACAAATGAAATCAACAACAGAAGATAGCCGTCCAATTGTGTTTTCAGCAGCAATTGACCTTACCACGTGGGAGATTATAGCTACCTGCGTGACAAAGTGGTTTCCTCAGACACGTGGGTCTAGCTTTCCTCCCTCTGCAATACGATAAAAAGTGTTAGAGTAAGAAACATTGAAGGAAATAACAAACAAATGAAATCAACAACAGAAGTCAGCCAACCAATTGTGTTTACAGCAGCAATTGACCTTACCACGTAGGAGATTATAGCTACCTGCGTGACATCCGAGTCCAAGAAAATCAACAATGTGGAATGGCTTACTTGAACAATTGTTCATTAAACAAAAAAAAAAGGAAAAAGAACAGTCCTTTATACCAAAGTGGTTTCCTCAGACACGTGTGTCTAGCTTTCCTCCCTCTGCAATACGATAAAAAGTGTTAGAATAAGAAACATTGAGGGAAATAACAAACAAATGAAATCAACAACAGAAGTCAGCCGTCCAATTGTGGTTACACCAGCAATTGACCTTACCACGTGGGAGCTATAGCTACCTGCGTGACATCCAAGTCCAAGAAAAACAACAATGTCGAATGGCTTACTTGGATAATTGTTCATTAAACAAAAAGAAGGGAATAAGAACAGTCCCTTATACCAATGTAGTTTCCTTAGACTCGTGTGTCAAGCTTTCGTCCCTGTGCAATACGATGAAAAGTGTTAGAATGAGAAACATTGAAAGAAATAACAAACAAATGAAATCAACAGCAGAATTCAGCCGTCCAATTGTGGTTACAGCAGCAATTGACCTTACCATGTGGGAGATTATAGCTACCTGCGTGACATCGGAGTCCAAGAAAATCAACAATGTGGAATGGCTTACTTGAACAATTGTTCATTAAACAAACAAAAAAGGAAAAAGAACAGTCCTTTATACCAAAGTGGTTTCCTCAGACACGTGTGTCTAGCTTTCCTCCCTCTGCAATACGATAAAAAGTGTTAGAATAAGAAACATTGAATGAAATAACAAACAAATGAAATCAACTACAGAAGTCAGCCGTCCAATTGTGGTTTTAGCAGCAATTGACCTTACCACGTGGAAGCTATAGCTATCTGCGTGACATCCGAGTCCTAGAAGAACAACAATGTGGAATGGCTTACTTGGATAATTGTTCATTAAACCAAAAGAACGGAATAAGAACAGTCCTTTATACCAATGTTGTTTCCTTCGACACGTGTGTCTAGCTTCCGTCCCTCTGCAATACGATAAAAAGTGTTAGAGTAAGAAACATTGAAGGAAATAACAAACAAATGAAATCAACAACAGAAGTCAGGCGTCCAATTGTGGTTACAGCAGCAATTGACCTTACCACGTGGGAGCTATAGCTACCTGCGTGACATCCGAGTCCAAGAAAAACAACAATGTGGAATGGCTTGCTTGAACAATTGTTCATTAAACAAGAAGAAGGGAATAAGAACAGTCCCTTATACCAATGTGGTTTCCTTAGACACGTGTGTCAAGCTTTCGTCCCTGTGCAATAAGATAAAAAGTGTTAGAGAAAGAAACATTGAGAGAAATAACACACAAAGGAAATCAACAACAGAAGTCAGCCGTCCATTTGTGTTTACAGCAGCAATTGACCTTACCACGTGGGAGATCATAGCCACCTGCGTGACATCTGAGTCCAAAAAAATCAACAATGTGGAATGGCTTACTTGAACAATTGTTCATTAAACAAAAAAAAAGGGAATAAGAACAGTCCTTTATACCAAAGTGGTTTCCTCAGACACGTGTGTCTAGCTTTCCTCCCTCTGCAATACGATAAAAAGTGTTAGAGTAAGAAACATTGAGGGAAATAACAAACAAATGAAATCAACAGCAGAATTCAGCCGTCCAATTGTGGTTACAGCAGCAATTGACCTTACCATGTGGGAGATTATAGCTACCTGCGTGACATCGGAGTCCAAGAGAATCAACAATGTGAAATGGCTCACTTGAATAATTGTTCATTAAACAAAAAATAAGGAAATATGAACAGTCCCTTATACCAAAGTGGTTTCCTTAGACACGTGTGTCAAGTTTTCGTTCCTCTGCAATACGATAAAGAGTGTAAGAAACATTGAAGGAAATAACAAACAAATGAAATCAACAACAGAAGATAGCCGTCCAATTGTGTTTTCAGCAGCAATTGACCTTACCACGTGGGAGATTATAGCTACCTGCGTGACAAAGTGGTTTCCTCAGACACGTGGGTCTAGCTTTCCTCCCTCTGCAATACGATAAAAAGTGTTAGAGTAAGAAACATTGAAGGAAATAACAAACAAATGAAATCAACAACAGAAGTCAGCCAACCAATTGTGTTTACAGCAGCAATTGACCTTACCACGTAGGAGATTATAGCTACCTGCGTGACATCCGAGTCCAAGAAAATCAACAATGTGGAATGGCTTACTTGAACAATTGTTCATTAAACAAAAAAAAAAGGAAAAAGAACAGTCCTTTATACCAAAGTGGTTTCCTCAGACACGTGTGTCTAGCTTTCCTCCCTCTGCAATACGATAAAAAGTGTTAGAATAAGAAACATTGAGGGAAATAACAAACAAATGAAATCAACAACAGAAGTCAGCCGTCCAATTGTGGTTACACCAGCAATTGACCTTACCACGTGGGAGCTATAGCTACCTGCGTGACATCCAAGTCCAAGAAAAACAACAATGTCGAATGGCTTACTTGGATAATTGTTCATTAAACAAAAAGAAGGGAATAAGAACAGTCCCTTATACCAATGTAGTTTCCTTAGACTCGTGTGTCAAGCTTTCGTCCCTGTGCAATACGATGAAAAGTGTTAGAATGAGAAACATTGAAAGAAATAACAAACAAATGAAATCAACAGCAGAATTCAGCCGTCCAATTGTGGTTACAGCAGCAATTGACCTTACCATGTGGGAGATTATAGCTACCTGCGTGACATCGGAGTCCAAGAAAATCAACAATGTGGAATGGCTTACTTGAACAATTGTTCATTAAACAAACAAAAAAGGAAAAAGAACAGTCCTTTATACCAAAGTGGTTTCCTCAGACACGTGTGTCTAGCTTTCCTCCCTCTGCAATACGATAAAAAGTGTTAGAATAAGAAACATTGAATGAAATAACAAACAAATGAAATCAACTACAGAAGTCAGCCGTCCAATTGTGGTTTTAGCAGCAATTGACCTTACCACGTGGAAGCTATAGCTATCTGCGTGACATCCGAGTCCTAGAAGAACAACAATGTGGAATGGCTTACTTGGATAATTGTTCATTAAACCAAAAGAACGGAATAAGAACAGTCCTTTATACCAATGTTGTTTCCTTCGACACGTGTGTCTAGCTTCCGTCCCTCTGCAATACGATAAAAAGTGTTAGAGTAAGAAACATTGAAGGAAATAACACACAAATGAAATCAACAGCAGAATTCAGCCGTCCAATTGTGGTTACAGCAGCAATTGACCTTACCACGTGGGAGCTATAGCTACCTGCGTGACATCCGAGTCCAAGAAAAACAACAATGTGAAATGGCTCACTTGAATAATTGTTCATTAAACAAAAAAAAAGGGGATAAGAACAGTCCCTTATACCAAAGTGGTTTCCTTAGACACGTGTGTCAAGTTTTCGTCCCTCTGCAATACGATAAAGAGTGTTAGAGAAAGAAACATTGAGAGAAATAACACACAAATGAAATCAACAACAGAAGTCAGCCGTCCAATTGTGGTAACAGCAGCAATTGACCTCACCACGTGCGAGCTATAGCTACCTGCGTGATATCCGAGTCCAAGAAAAACAACAATGTGGAATGGCTTACTTGAATAATTGTTCATTAAACAAGAAGAAGGGAGGAAATAAGAACAGTCCCTTATACCAATGTGGTTTCCTTAGACACGTGTGTCAAGCTTTCGTCCCTGTGCAATAAGATAAAAAGTGTAAGATTAAGAAACATTGAAGGAAATAACAACCAAATGAAATCAACAACAGAAGTCAGCCGTCCATTCGTGTTTACAGCAGCAATTGACCTTACCACGTGGGAGATCATAGCTACCTGCGTGACATCCGAGTCCAAGAAAATCAACAATGTGGAATGGCTTACTTGAACAATTGTTCATTAAACAAAAAAAAAAAGGAATAAAACAGTCCCGTATACCAAAGTGGTTTCTTTAGACACGTGTGTCAAGCTTTCGTCCCTCTGCAATACGATAAAAGGGTGAGAAACATTGAAGGAAATAACAAACAAATGAAATCAACAACAGAAGTCAGCCGTCCAATTGTGGTTACAGCAGCAATTGACCTTACAACGTGGGAGATTATAGCTACCTGCGTGATATCCGAGTCCAAGAAAATCAACAATGTGGAATGGCTTACTTGAACAATTGTTCATTGAACCAAAAAAAAAAGAAATACAAACAGTCCCTTATACCAATGTGGTTTCCTTAGACACGTGTGTCAAGCTTTCGTCCCTCTGCAATACGACAAAAAGTGTTAGTGTGAGAAACATTGAAGGAAATAACAAACAAATGAAATCAACAACAGAAGTCAGCCGTCCAATTGTGGTTACAGCAGCAATTGACCTTACAACGTGGGAGATTATAGCTACCTGCGTGATATCCGAGTCCAAGAAAATCAACAATGTGGAATGGCTTACTTGAACAATTGTTCATTGAACCAAAAAAAAAGAAATACAAACAGTCCCTTATACCAAAGTGATTTCCTTAGACACGTGTGTCAAGTTTTCGTTCCTCTGCAATACGATAAAGAGTGTTAGAGTGAGAAACATTGAAGGAAATAACAAACAAATGAAATCAACAACAGAAGTCAGCCGTCCAATTGTGGTTACAGCAGCAATTGACCTTACAACGTGGGAGATTATAGTTACCTGCGTGATATCCGAGTCCAAGAAAATCAACAATGTGAAATGGCTTACTTGAATAATTGTTCATTAAACAAAAAAAAAGAGAATAAGAACACTTCCTTATACCAAAGTGGTTTCCTTAGACACGTGTGTCAAGTTTTCGTTCCTCTGCAATACGATAAAGAGTGTTAGAGTGAGAAACATTGAAGGAAATAAGAAACAAATGAAATCAACTACAGAAGTCAGCCGTCCAATTGTGGTTTTAGCAGCAATTGACCTTACCACGTGGAAGCTATAGCTACCTGCGTGACATCCGAGTCCTAGAAGAACAACAATGTGGAATGGCTTACTTGGATAATTGTTCATTAAACAAAAAGAAGGAAATAAGAACAGTCCTTTATACCAATGTGGTTTCCCTCGACACGTGTGTCTAGCTTTCGTCCCTGTGCAATAAGATAAAAAGTGTTAGAATAAGCAACATTGAAGGAAATATTAATCAAATGAAATCAACAACAGAAGTAAGCCGTCCATTTGTGGTTACAGCAGCAATTGAACTCAACACGTTGGAAGATTATAACTACCGGCGTGACATCCGAGTCCAAGAAAAACAACATTTTGGAATGGCTTACTTGGAATTGTTCGTTAAATGAAGAAAAAGGGAATAAGCACAATCTCCCAAAGCAGAGCGGTTTTCTTAGACACGTGTGTCAAGCTTTCGACCCTCTGCAATACGATAAAAGAGTAAGAAACATTGAAGGAAATAACAATCAAATGAAATCAACAACAGAAGATAGCCGTCCAATTGTGTTTACAGCAGCAATTGACCCTACCACGTGGGAGATTATAGCTACCTGCGTGACATCCGAGTCCAAGAAAATCAACAATGTGGAATGGCTTACTTGAACAATTGTTCATTAAACGAAAAAAAAGGGAATAAGAATAGTCCCTTATACCAAAGTGGTTTCCTCAGACACGTGGGTCTAGCTTTCCTCCCTCTGCAATACGATAAAAAGTGTTAGAGTAAGAAACATTGAAGGAAATAACAAACAAATGAAATCAACAAAAGAAGTCAGCCGTCCAATTGTGGTTACAGCACCAATTGACCTTACAACGTGGGAGATTATAGCTACCTGCGTGATATCCGAGTCCAAGAAAATCAACAATGTGAAATGGCTTACTTGAATAATTGTTCATTAAACAAAAAAAAAGGGAATAAGAACACTTCCTTATACCAAAGTGGTTTCCTTAGCCACGTGTGTCAAGTTTTCGTTCCTCTGCAATACGATAAAGAGTGTTAGAGTGAGAAACATTGAAGGAAATAACAAAAAATGAAATCAACTACAGAAGTAAGCCGTCCATTTGTGGTTACAGCAGCAATTGAGCTCAACACGTTGGAAGATTATAACTACCTGCGTGACATCCGAGTCCAAGAAAAACAACATTTTGGAATGGCTTACTTGGAATTGTTCGTTAAATGAAGAAAAAGAGAATAAGCACAATCTCCCAAAGCAGAGCGGTTTTCTTAGACACGTGTGTCAAGCTTTCGTCCCTCTGCAATACGATAAAAGAGTGAGAAACATTGAAGGAAATAACAAACAAATGAAATCAACAACAGAAGATAGCCGTCCAATTGTGTTTACAGCAGCAATTGACCTTACCACGTGGAAGATTATAGCTACCTGCGTGACATCCGAGTCCAAAAAAATCAACAATGTGAAACGGCTTACTTGGATAATTGTTCATTAAACAAAAAGAAGAGAATATGAACAGTCCTTTATACCAATGTGGTTTCCTTAGACACGTGTGTCAAGCTTTCGTCCCTCTGCAATACGACAAGAAGTGTTAGTGTGAGAAACATTGAAGGAAATAACAAACAAATGGAATCAACAACAGAAGTCAGCCGTCCAATTGTGGTTACAGCAGCAATTGACCTTACAACGTGGGAGATTATAGCTACCTGCGTGATATCCGAGTCCAAGAAAATCAACAATGTGGAATGGCTTACTTGAACAATTGTTCATTGAACCAAAAAACAAAAGGAATACAAACAGTCCCTTATACCAAAGTGGTTTCCTTAGACACGTGTGTTAAGTTTTCGTTCCTCTGCAATACGATAAAGAGTGTTAGAGTGAGAAAAATTGAAGGAAATAACAAACAAATGAAATCAACAACAGAAGTCAGCCGTCCAATTGTGGTTACAGCAGCAATTGACCTTACAACGTGGGAGATTATAGCTACCTGCGTGATATCCGAGTCCAAGAAAATCAACAATGTGGAATGGCTTACTTGAACAATTGTTCATTGAACCAAAAAAAAAAGGAATACAAACAGTCCCTTATACCAAAGTGGTTTCCTTAGCCACGTGTGTCAAGTTTTCGTTCCTCTGCAATACGATAAAGAGTGTTAGAGTGAGAAACATTGAAGGAAATAACAAACAAATGAAATCAACTACAGAAGTCAGCCGTCCAATTGTGGTTTTAGCAGCAATTGACCTTACCACGTGGAAGCTATAGCTATCTGCGTGACATCCGAGTCCTAGAAGAACAACAATGTGGAATGGCTTACTTGGATAATTGTTCATTAAACAAAAAGAAGGAAATAAGAACAGTCCTTTATACCAATGTGGTTTCCTTCGAATCGTGTGTCTAGCTTTCGTCCCTGTGCAATAAGATAAAAAGTGTTAGAATAAGCAACATTGAAGGAAATATTAATCAAATGAAATCAACAACAGAAGTAAGCCGTCCATTTGTGTTTACAGCAGCAATTGACCTTACCACGTGGGAGATCATAGCCACCTGCGTGACATCCGAGTCCAAGAAAATCAACAATGTGGAATGGCTTACTTGAACAATTGTTCATTAAACAAAAAAAAAAGGGAATAAGAACAGTCCCTTATACCAAAGTGGTTTCCTCAGACACGTGGGTCTAGCTTTCCTCCCTCTGCAATACGATAAAAAGTGTTAGAGTAAGAAACATTGAGGAAAATAACAAACAAATGAAATCAACAGCAGAATTCAGCCGTCCAATTGTGGTTACAGCAGCAATTGACCTTACCACGTGGGAGATCATAGCCACCTGCGTGACATCCGAGTCCAAGAAAATCAACAATGTGGAATGGCTTACTTGAACAATTGTTCATTAAACAAAAAAAAAGGGAATAAGAACAGTCCTTTATACCAAAGTGGTTTCCTCAGACACGTGTGTCTAGCTTTCCTCCCTCTGCAATACGATAAAAAGTGTTAGAGTAAGAAACATTGAGGAAAATAACAAACAAATGAAATCAACAGCAGAATTCAGCCGTCCAATTGTGGTTACAGCAGCAATTGACCTTACCATGTGGGAGATTATAGCTACCTGCGTGACATCGGAGTCCAAGAGAATCAACAATGTGAAATGGCTCACTTGAATAATTGTTCATTAAACAAAAAATAAGGAAATATGAACAGTCCCTTATACCAAAGTGGTTTCCTTAGACACGTGTGTCAAGTTTTCGTTCCTCTGCAATACGATAAAGAGTGTTAGAGTAAGAAACATTGAAGGAAATAACAAACAAATGAAATCAACAACAGAAGATAGCCGTCCAATTGTGTTTTCAGCAGCAATTGACCTTACCACGTGGGAGATTATAGCTACCTGCGTGACAAAGTGGTTTCCTCAGACACGTGGGTCTAGCTTTCCTCCCTCTGCAATACGATAAAAAGTGTTAGAGTAAGAAACATTGAAGGAAATAACAAACAAATGAAATCAACAACAGAAGTCAGCCAACCAATTGTGTTTACAGCAGCAATTGACCTTACCACGTGGGAGATTATAGCTACCTGCGTGACATCCGAGTCCAAGAAAATCAACAATGTGGAATGGCTTACTTGAACAATTGTTCATTAAACAAAAAAAAAAGGAAAAAGAACAGTCCTTTATACCAAAGTGGTTTCCTCAGACACGTGTGTCTAGCTTTCCTCCCTCTGCAATACGATAAAAAGTGTTAGAATAAGAAACATTGAGGGAAATAACAAACAAATGAAATCAACAACAGAAGTCAGCCGTCCAATTGTGGTTACACCAGCAATTGACCTTACCACGTGGGAGCTATAGCTACCTGCGTGACATCCAAGTCCAAGAAAAACAACAATGTCGAATGGCTTACTTGGATAATTGTTCATTAAACAAGAAGAAGGGAATAAGAACAGTCCCTTATACCAATGTAGTTTCCTTAGACTCGTGTGTCAAGCTTTCGTCCCTGTGCAATACGATGAAAAGTGTTAGAATGAGAAACATTGAAAGAAATAACAAACAAATGAAATCAACAGCAGAATTCAGCCGTCCAATTGTGGTTACAGCAGCAATTGACCTTACCATGTGGGAGATTATAGCTACCTGCGTGACATCGGAGTCCAAGAAAATCAACAATGTGGAATGGCTTACTTGAACAATTGTTCATTGAACAAAAAAAAAAGGAAAAAGAACAGTCCTTTATACCAAAGTGGTTTCCTCAGACACGTGTGTCTAGCTTTCCTCCCTCTGCAATACGATAAAAAGTGTTAGAATAAGAAACATTGAAGGAAATAACAAACAAATGAAATCAACTACAGAAGTCAGCCGTCCAATTGTGGTTTTAGCAGCAATTGACCTTACCACGTGGAAGCTATAGCTATCTGCGTGACATCCGAGTCCTAGAAGAACAACAATGTGGAATGGCTTACTTGGATAATTGTTCATTAAACCAAAAGAACGGAATAAGAACAGTCCTTTATACCAATGTTGTTTCCTTCGACACGTGTGTCTAGCTTCCGTCCCTCTGCAATACGATAAAAAGTGTTAGAGTAAGAAACATTGAAGGAAATAACAAACAAATGAAATCAACAACAGAAGTCAGGCGTCCAATTGTGGTTACAGCAGCAATTGACCTTACCACGTGGGAGCTATAGCTACCTGCGTGACATCCGAGTCCAAGAAAAACAACAATGTGGAATGGCTTGCTTGAACAATTGTTCATTAAACAAGAAGAAGGGAATAAGAACAGTCCCTTATACCAATGTGGTTTCCTTAGACACGTGTGTCAAGCTTTCGTCCCTGTGCAATAAGATAAAAAGTGTTAGAGAAAGAAACATTGAGGGAAATAACACACAAAGGAAATCAACAACAGAAGTCAGCCGTCCAATTGTGGTTACAGCAGCAATTGACCTTACCACGTGCGAGCTATAGCTACCTGCGTGATATCCGAGTCCAAGAAAAACAACAATGTGGAATGGCTTACTTGGAATTGTTCATTAAACAAGAAGAAGGGAATAAGAACAGTCCCTTATACCAATGTGGTTTCCTTAGACACGTGTGTCAAGCTTTCGTCCCTGTGCAATAAGATAAAAAGTGTTAGAATAAGCAACATTGAAGGAAATAACAATCAAATGAAATCAACAACAGAAGTCAGCCGTCCATTTGTGGTTACAGCAGCAATTGACCTTACAACGTGGGAGATTATAGCTACCTGTGTGACATCCGAGTCCAAGAAAATCAACAATGTTGAATGGCTTACTTGAACAATTGTTCATTAAACAGAGAAAAAAGGAATAAGAACAGTCCCGTATACCAATGTGGTTTCTTTAGACTCGTGTGTCAAGCTTTCGTCCCTGTGCAATACGATGAAAAGTGTTAGAATGAGAAACATTGAAGGAAATAACAAACAAATGAAATCAACAGCAGAATTCAGCCGTCCAATTGTGGTTACAGCAGCAATTGACCTTACCATGTGGGAGATTATAGCTACCTGCGTGACATCGGAGTCCAAGAAAATCAACAATGTGAAATGGCTCACTTGAATAATTGTTCATTAAACAAAAAAAAAGGGAATAAGAACAGTCCCTTATACCAAAGTGGTTTCCTTAGACACGTGTGTCAAGTTTTCGTTCCTCTGCAATACGATAAAGAGTGTTAGAGTAAGAAACATTGAAGGAAATAACAAACAAATGAAATCAACAACAGAAGTCAGCCAACCAATTGTGTTTACAGCAGAAATTGACCTTACCACGAGGGAGATTATAGCTACCTGCGTGACATCCGAGTCCAAGAAAATCAACAATGTGGAATGGCTTACTTGAATAATTGTTCATTAAACAAAAAAAAAGGGAATGAGAACAGTCCCGTATACCAAAGTGGTTTCCTTAGACACGTGTGTCAAGTTTTCGTTCCTCTGCAATACGATAAAGTGTGTTAGAGAAAGAAACATTGAGAAAAATAACACACAAATGAAATCAACAACAGAAGTCAGCCGTCCAATTGTGGTAACAGCAGCAATTGACCTTACCAGGTGGGAGCTATAGCTACCTGCGTGACATCCGAGTCCAAGAAAAACAACATTTTGGAATGGCTTACTTGGATTTGTTCGTTAAATGAAGAAAAAGGGAATGAGCACAATCTCCCAAAGCAGAGCGGTTTTCTTAGACACGTGTGTCAAGCTTTCGTCCCTCTGCAATACGATAAAAGAGTAAGAAACATTGAAGGAAATAACAAACAAATGAAATCAACAACAGAAGATAGCCGTCCAATTGTGTTTACAGCAGCAATTGACCTTACCACGTGGGAGATTATAGCTACCTGCGTGACATCCGAGTCCAAGAAAACCAACAATGTGGAATGGCTTACTTGAACAATTGTTCATTAAACGAAAAAAAGGGAATAAGAACAGTCCCTTATACCAAAGTGGTTTCCTCAGACACGTGGGTCTAGCTTTCCTCCCTCTGCAATACGATAAAAAGTGTTAGAGTAAGAAACATTGAAGGAAATAACAAACAAATGAAATCAACAACAGAAGTCAGCCAACCAATTGTGTTTACAGCAGAAATTGACCTTACCACGAGGGAGATTATAGCTACCTGCGTGACATCCGAGTCCAAGAAAATCAACAATGTGGAATGGCTTACTTGAACAATTGTTCATTAAACAAAAAAAAAGGGAATGAGAACAGTCCCGTATACCAAAGTGGTTTCCTTAGACACGTGTGTCAAGTTTTCGTTCCTCTGCAATACGATAAAGAGTGTTAGAGAAAGAAACATTGAGAAAAATAACACACAAATGAAATCAACAACAGAAGTCAGCCGTCCAATTGTGGTAACAGCAGCAATTGACCTTACCACGTGCGAGCTATAGCTACCTGCGTGATATCCGTGTCCAAGAAAAACAACAATGTGGAATGGCTTACTTGAATAATTGTTCATTAAACAAGAAGAAGGGAATAAGAACAGTCCCTTATACCAATGTGGTTTCCTTAGACACGTGTGTCAAGCTTTCGTCCCTGTGCAATAAGATAAAAAGTGTTAGATTAAGAAACATTGAAGGAAATAACAAACAAATGAAATCAACAACAGAAGTCAGCCGTCCATTTGTGTTTACAGCAGCAATTGACCTTACCACGTGGGAGCTATAGCTACCTGCGTGACGTCCAAATCCAGAAAATCAACAAAATGGAACTATTCGTCGCAAACCCCTCAAATAAAAACTCTCGTGATCTACGTGACCAGATCAATAGAAAAAGAGGTATATTATTACCAAGAAGGAACCTTTAATTTTTTACAATTTTTTAAGGTCCGGGGTAAGGAAAATTCGAGAAAATTCGAGAAAATTCTTCGACTCAAATATTGTCATTCGTGAGTGGAATTCGAATAATCATGAACTGCCAATACCAACTCTGCTTACCGATTTTCCGTAGTCCCCATAGTTTAGGAGAAATTTGAATTCGAAATTTTTGGAAAAAACCGTAAAAATTCAATCTCTCTACAAAAATCGTTATATCTCCTAAACTATTCGTCGCAGACCCCTCAAATAAAAACTTTCGTGATCTACGTGAACAGATCAATAGAAAAAGAGGTATTTTATAACCAAGAAAGATCTTTTAAATTTTTACAATTTTTCAAGGTCCGGGGTAAGGAAAATTCGAGAAAATTCAATCTCTCTATAAAAATCGTTATATCTCCTAAACTATTCGTCGCAGACTCCTCAAATAAAAACTTTCGTGATCTACATGACCAGATCAATAGAAAAAGAGGTATATTATTACCAAGAAGGAACTTTTAATTTTTTACAATTTTTTAAGGTCCGGGGTAAGGAAAATTCGAGAAAATTCGAGAAAATTTTTCGAATCAAATATTGTCAGGCGAGAGTGGGATTCGAATAACCATGAACTGCCAATACCAACTCTGCTTACCGATTTTCCGTAGTCCCCATAGTTTAGGAGAAATTTGAATTCGAAATTTTTGGAAAAAACCGTAAAAATTCAATCTCTCTACAAAAATCGTTATATCTCCTAAACTATTCGTCGCAAACCCCTCAAATAAAAACTTTCGTGATCTACGTGACCAGATCAATAGAAAAAGAGGTATATTATTACCAAGAAGGAACTTTTAATTTTTTACAATTTTTTAAGGTCCGGGGTAAGGAAAATTCGAGAAAATTCGAGAAAATTCTTCGACTCAAATATTGTCATTCGTGAGTGGAATTCGAATAATCATGAATTGCCAATACCAACTCTGCTTACCGATTTTCCGTAGTCCCCATAGTTTAGGAGAAATTTGAAGTCGAAATTTTTGGAAAAAACCGTAAAAATTCAATCTCTCTATAAAAATCGTTATATCTCCTAAACTATTCGTCGGAGCCCCCTCATATAAAAACTTTCGTGATCTACGTGAACAGATCAATAGAAAAAGAGGTATATTATCACCAAGAAGGAACTTTTAATTTTTTACAATTTTTTAAGGTCCGGGGTAAGGAAAATTCGAGAAAATTCAATCTCTCTACAAAAATCGTTATATCTCCTAAACTATTCGTCGCAGACCCCTCAAATAAAAACTTTCGTGATCTACGTGAACTGATCATTAGAAAAAGAGGTATTTTATTACCAAGAAAGATCTTTTAATTTTTTACAATTTTTCAAGGTCCGCGGTAAGGAAAATTCGAGAAAATTCAATCTCTCTATAAAAATCGTTATATCTCCTAAACTATTCGTCGCAGACTCCTCAAATAAAAACTTTCGTGATCTACATGACCAGATCAATAGAAAAAGAGGTATATTATTACCAAGAAGGAACTTTTAATTTTTTACAATTTTTTAAGGTCCGGGGTAAGGAAAATTCGAGAAAATTCGAGAAAATTCTTCGACTCAAATATTGTCATTCGTGAGTGGAATTCGAATAATCATGAACTGCCAATACCAACTCTGCTTACCGATATTCCGTAGTCCCCATAGTTTAGGAGAAATTTGAAGTCGAAATTTTTGGAAAAAACCGTAAAAATTCAATCTCTCTATAAAAATCGTTATATCTCCTAAACTATTCGTCGCAGACCCCTCATATAAAAACTTTCGTGATCTACGTGAACAGATCAATAGAAAAAGAGGTATATTATCACCAAGAAGGAACTTTTAATTTTTTACAATTTTTTGAGGTCCGGGGTAAGGAAAATTCGAGAAAATTCAATCTCTCTACAAAAATCGTTATATCTCCTGAACTATTCGTCGCAGACCCCTCAAATAAAAACTTTCGTGATCTACGTGAACAGATCAATAGAAAAAGAGGTATTTTATTACCAAGAAAGATCTTTCAATTTTTTACAATTTTTCAAGGTCCGGGGTAAGGAAAATTCGAAAAAATTCAATCTCTCTATAAAAATCGTTATATCTCCTAAACTATTCGTCGCAGACTCCTCAAATAAAAACTTTCGTGATCTACATGACCAGATCAATAGAAAAAGAGGTATATTATTACCAAGAAGGAACTTTTGATTTTTTACAATTTTTTAAGGTCCGGGGTAAGGAAAATTCGAGAAAATTCGAGAAAATTTTTCGACTCAAATATTGTCTGGCGAGAGTGGGATTCGAATAACCATGAACTGCCAATACCAACTCTGCTCACCGATTTTCCGTAGTCCCTATAGTTTAGGAGAAATTTGAATTCGAAATTTTTGGAAAAAACCGTAAAAATTCAATCTCTCTACAAAAATCGTTATATCTGCTAAACTATTCGTCGCAAACCCCTCAAATAAAAACTTTCGTGATCTACGTGACCAGATCAATAGAAAAAGAGGTATATTATTACCAAGAAGGAACTTTTGATTTTTTACAATTTTTTAAGGTCCGGGGTAAGGAAAATTCGAGAAAATTCGAGAAAATTTTTCGACTCAAATATTGTCAGGCGAGAGTGGGATTCGAATAACCATGAACTGCCAATACCAACTCTGCTTACCGATTTTCCGTAGTCCCCATAGTTTAGGAGAAATTCGAATTCGAAATTTTTGGAAAAAACCGTAAAAATTCAATGTCTCTACAAAAATCGTTATATCTCCTAAACTATTCGTCGCAAACCCCTCAAATAAAAACTTTCGTGATCTACGTGACCAGATCAATAGAAAAAGAGGTATATTATTACCAAGAAGGAACTTTTAATTTTTTACAATTTTTTAAGGTCCGGGGTAAGGAAAATTCGAGAAAATTCGAGAAAATTCTTCGACTCAAATATTGTCATTCGTGAGTGGAATTCGAATAATCATGAACTGCCAATACCAACTCTGCTTACCGATTTTCCGTAGTCCCCATAGTTTAGGAGAAATTTGAAGTCGAAATTTTTGGAAAAAACCGTAAAAATTCAATCTCTCTATAAAAATCGTTATATCTGCTAAACTATTCGTCGCAAACCCTTCAAATAAAAACTTTCGTGATCTACGTGACCAGATCAATAGAAAAAAAAGTATATTATTACCAAGAAGGAACTTTTAATTTTTTACAATTTTTTAAGGTCCGGGGTAAGGAAAATTCGAGAAAATTCGAGAAAATTCTTCGACTCAAATATTGTCATTCGTGAGTGGAATTCGAATAATCATGAATTGCCAATACCAACTCTGCTTACCGATTTTCCGTAGTCCCCATAGTTTAGGAGAAATTTGAAGTCGAAATTTTTGGAAAAAACCGTAAAAATTCAATCTCTCTATAAAAATCGTTATATCTCCTAAACTATTCGTCGGAGACCCCTCATATAAAAACTTTCGTGATCTACGTGAACAGATCAATAGAAAAAGAGGTATATTATCACCAAGAAGGAACTTTTAATTTTTTACAATTTTTTAAGGTCCGGGGTAAGGAAAATTCGAGAAAATTCAATCTCTCTACAAAAATCGTTATATCTCCTAAACTATTCGTCGCAGAACCCTCAAATAAAAACTTTCGTGATCTACGTGAACTGATCATTAGAAAAAGAGGTATTTTATTACCAAGAAAGATCTTTTAATTTTTTACAATTTTTCAAGGTCCGCGGTAAGGAAAATTCGAGAAAATTCAATCTCTCTATAAAAATCGTTATATCTCCTAAACTATTCGTCGCAGACTCCTCAAATAAAAACTTTCGTGATCTACATGACCAGATCAATAGAAAAAGAGGTATATTATTACCAAGAAGGAACTTTTAATTTTTTACAATTTTTTAAGGTCCGGGGTAAGGAAAATTCGAGAAAATTCGAGAAAATTCTTCGACTCAAATATTGTCATTCGTGAGTGGAATTCGAATAATCATGAACTGCCAATACCAACTCTGCTTACCGATATTCCGTAGTCCCCATAGTTTAGGAGAAATTTGAAGTCGAAATTTTTGGAAAAAACCGTAAAAATTCAATCTCTCTATAAAAATCGTTATATCTCCTAAACTATTCGTCGCAGACCCCTCATATAAAAACTTTCGTGATCTACGTGAACAGATCAATAGAAAAAGAGGTATATTATCACCAAGAAGGAACTTTTAATTTTTTACAATTTTTTAAGGTCCGGGGTAAGGAAAATTCGAGAAAATTCAATCTCTATACAAAAATCGTTATATCTCCTGAACTATTCGTCGCAGACCCCTCAAATAAAAACTTTCGTGATCTACGTGAACAGATCAATAGAAAAAGAGGTATTTTATTACCAAGAAAGATCTTTTAATTTTTTACAATTTTTCAAGGTCCGGGGTAAGGAAAATTCGAGAAAATTCAATCTCTCTATAAAAATCGTTATATCTCCTAAACTATTCGTCGCAGACTCCTCAAATAAAAACTTTCGTGATCTACATGACCAGATCAATAGAAAAAGAGGTATATTATTACCAAGAAGGAACTTTTGATTTTTTACAATTTTTTAAGGTCCGGGGTAAGGAAAATTCGAGAAAATTCGAGAAAATTTTTCGACTCAAATATTGTCTGGCGAGAGTGGGATTCGAATAACCATGAACTGCCAATACCAACTCTGCTCACCGATTTTCCGTAGTCCCTATAGTTTAGGAGAAATTTGAATTCGAAATTCTTGGAAAAAACCGTAAAAATTCAATCTCTCTACAAAAATCGTTATATCTGCTAAACTATTCGTCGCAAACCCCTCAAATAAAAACTTTCGTGATCTACGTGACCAGATCAATAGAAAAAAAAGTATATTATTACCAAGAAGGAACTTTTAATTTTTTACAATTTTTTAAGGTCCGGGGTAAGGAAAATTCGAGAAAATTTTTCGACTCAAATATTGTCAGGCGAGAGTGGGATTCGAATAACCATGAACTGCCAATACCAACTCTGCTTACCGATTTTCCGTAGTCCCCATAGTTTAGGAGAAATTCGAATTCGAAATTTTTGGAAAAAACCGTAAAAATTCAATCTCTCTACAAAAATCGTTATATCTCCTAAACTATTCGTCGCAAACCCCTCAAATAAAAACTTTCGTGATCTACGTGACCAGATCAATAGAAAAAGAGGTATATTATTACCAAGAAGGAACTTTTAATTTTTTACAATTTTTTAAGGTCCGGGGTAAGGAAAATTCGAGAAAATTCGAGAAAATTCTTCGACTCAAATATTGTCATTCGTGAGTGGAATTCGAATAATCATGAACTGCCAATACCAACTCTGCTTACCGATTTTCCGTAGTCCCCATAGTTTAGGAGAAATTTGAAGTCGAAATTTTTGGAAAAAACCGTAAAAATTCAATCTCTCTATAAAAATCGTTATATCTGCTAAACTATTCGTCGCAAACCCTTCAAATAAAAACTTTCGTGATCTACGTGACCAGATCAATAGAAAAAAAAGTATATTATTACCAAGAAGGAACTTTTAATTTTTTACAATTTTTTAAGGTCCGGGGTAAGGAAAATTCGAGAAAATTTTTCGACTCAAATATTGTCAGGCGAGAGTGGGATTCGAATAACCATGAACTGCCAATACCAACTCTGCTTACCGATTTTCCGTAGTCCCCATAGTTTAGGAGAAATTCGAATTCGAAATTTTTGGAAAAAACCGTAAAAATTCAATCTCTCTACAAAAATCGTTTTATCTCCTAAACTATTCGTCGCAAACCCCTCAAATAAAAACTTTCGTGATCTACGTGACCAGATCAATAGAAAAAGAGGTATATTATTACCAAGAAGGAACTTTTAATTTTTTACAATTTTTTAAGGTCCGGGGTAAGGAAAATTCGAGAAAATTCGAGAAAATTCTTCGACTCAAATATTGTCATTCGTGAGTGGAATTCGAATAATCATGAACTGCCAATACCAACTCTGCTTACCGATTTTCCGTAGTCCCCATAGTTTAGGAGAAATTTGAAGTCGAAATTTTTGGAAAAAACCGTAAAAATTCAATCTCTCTATAAAAATCGTTATATCTCCTAAACTATTCGTCGCAGACCCCTCATTTAAAAACTTTCGTGATCTACGTGAACAGATCAATAGAAAAAGAGGTATATTATCACCAAGAAGGAACTTTTAATTTTTTACAATTTTTTAAGGTCCGGGGTAAGGAAAATTCGAGAAAATTTTTCGACTCAAATATTGTCAGGCGAGAGTGGGATTCGAATAACCATGAACTGCCAATACCAACTCTGCTCACCGATTTTCCGTAGTCCCTATAGTTTAGGAGAAATTTGAATCCGAAATTATTGGAAAAAACCGTAAAAATTCAATCTCTCTACAAAAATCGTTATATCTGCTAAACTATTCGTCGCAAACCCCTCAAATAAAAACTTTCGTGATCTACGTGACCAGATCAATAGAAAAAAAAGTATATTATTACCAAGAAGGAACTTTTAATTTTTTACAATTTTTTAAGGTCCGGGGTAAGGAAAATTCGAGAAAATTCGAGAAAATTTTTCGACTCAAATATTGTCAGGCGAGAGTGGGATTCGAATAACCATGAACTGCCAATACCAACTCTGCTTACCGATTTTCCGTAGTCCCCATAGTTTAGGAGAAATTCGAATTCGAAATTTTTGGAAAAAACCGTAAAAATTCAATCTCTCTACAAAAATCGTTATATCTCCTAAACTATTCGTCGCAAACCCCTCAAATAAAAACTTTCGTGATCTACGTGACCAGATCAATAGAAAAAGAAGTATATTATTACCAAGAAGGAACTTTTAATTTTTTCCAATTTTTTAAGGTCCGGGGTAAGGAAAATTCGAGAAAATTCGAGAAAATTCTTCGACTCAAATATTGTCATTCGTGAGTGGAATTCGAATAATCATGAACTGCCAATACCAACTCTGCTTACCGATTTTCCGTAGTCCCCATAGTTTAGGAGAAATTTGAATTCGAAATTTTTGGAAAAAACCGTAAAAATTCAATCTCTCTACAAAAATCGTTATATCTCCTAAACTATTCGTCGCAAACCCCTCAAATAAAAACTTTCGTGATCTACGTGACCAGATCAATAGAAAAAGAGGTATATTATTACCAAGAAGGAACTTTTAATTTTTTACAATTTTTCAAGGTCCGGGGTAAGGAAAATTCGAGAAAATTCGAGAAAATTCTTCGACTCAAATATTGTCATTCGTGAGTAGAATTCGAATAATCATGAACTGCCAATACCAACTCTGCTTACCTATTTTCCGTAGTCCCCATAGTTTAGGAGAAATTTGAATTCGAAATTTTTGGAAAAAACCGTAAAAATTCAATCTCTCTACTAAAATCGTTATATCTCCTAAACGATTCGTCGCAGACCCCTCATATGAAAACTTTCGTGATCTACGTGACCAGATCGAAAGAAAAAGAGTTATATTATTACCAAGAAGGAACTTTTAATTTTTTACAATTTTTCAAGGTCCGGGGTAAGGAAAATTCGAGAAAATTCGAGAAAATTCTTCGACTCAAATATTGTCATTCGTGAGTGGAATTCGAATAATCATGAACTGCCAATACCAACTCTGCTTACCGATTTTCCGTAGTCCCCATAGTTTAGGAGAAATTTGAATTCGAAATTTTTGGAAAAAACCGTAAAAATTCAATCTCTCTACAAAAATCGTTATATCTCCTAAACTATTCGTCGCAAACCCCTCAAATAAAAACTTTCGTGATCTACGTGACCAGATCAATAGAAAAAGAAGTATATTATTACCAAGAAGGAACTTTTAATTTTTTCCAATTTTTTAAGGTCCGGGGTAAGGAAAATTCGAGAAAATTCTTCGACTCAAATATTGTCATTCGTGAGTGGAATTCGAATAATCATGAACTGCCAATACCAACTCTGCTTACCGATTTTCCGTAGTACCCATAGTTTAGCAGAAATTTGAAGTCGAAATTTTTGGAAAAAACCGTAAAAATTCAATCTCTCTATAGAAATCGTTATATCTCCTAAACTATTCGTCGCAGACCCCTCAAATAAAAACTTTCGTGATCTACGTGAACAGATCAATAGAAAAAGAGGTATTTTATTACCAAGAAAGATCTTTTAATTTTTTACAATTTTTCAAGGTCCGGGGTAAGGAAAATTCGAGAAATTCAATCTCTCTATAAAAATCGTTATATCTCCTAAACTATTCGTCGCAGACTCCTCAAATAAAAACTTTCGTGATCTACATGACCAGATCAAAAGAAAAAGAGGTATATTATTACCAAGAAGGAACTTTTAATATTTTACAATTTTTTTAGGTATGGAAAATTCGAGAAAATTCGAGAAAATTTTTCGACTCAAATATTGTCAGGCGAGAGTGGGATTCGAATAAATATGAACTGCCAATACCAACTCTGCTTACCGATTTTCTGTAGTCCCCATAGTTTAGGAGAAATTTGAATTCGAAATTTTTGGAAAAAACCGTAAAAATTCAATCTCTCTACAAAAATCGTTATATCTCCTAAACTATTCGTCGCAAACCCCTCAAATAAAAACTTTCGTGATCTACGTGACCAGATCAATACAAAAAGAGGTATATTATTACCAAGAAGGAACTTTTAATTTTTTACAATTTTTTAAGGTCCGGGGTAAGGAAAATTCGAGAAAATTTTTCGACTCAAATATTGTCAGGCGAGAGTGGGATTCGAATAACCATGAACTGCCAATTCCAACTCTGCTTACCGATTTTCCGTAGTTCCCATAGTTTAGGAGAAATTTGAATTCGAAATTTTTGGAAAAAACCGTAAAAATTCAATCTCTCTACTAAAATCGTTATATCTCCTGAACTATTCGTCGCAGACCCCTCATATGAAAACTTTCGTGATCTACGTGACCAGATCAATAGAAAAAGAGGTATATTATTATCAAGAAGGAACTTTTAATTTTTTACAATTTTTCAAGGTCCGGGGTAAGAAAAATTCGAGAAAATTCTTCGACTCAAATATTGTCATTCGTGAGTGGAATTCGAATAATCATGAACTGCCAATACCAACTCTGCTTACCGATTTTCCGTAGTCCCCATAGTTTAGGAGAAATTTGAAATCGAAATTTTTGGAAAAAACCGTAAAAATTCAATCTCCCTATAAAAATCGTTATATCTCCTAAACTATTCGTCGCAGACCCCTCATATAAAAACTTTCGTGATCTACGTGAACAGATCAATAGAAAAAGAGGTATATTATCACCAAGAAGGAACTTTTAATTTTTTACAATTTTTTAAGGTCCGGGGTAAGGAAAATTCGAGAAAATTCAATCTCTCTACAAAAATCGTTATATCTCCTAAACTATTCGTCGCAGACCCCTCAAATAAAAACTTTCGTGATCTACGTGAACAGATCAATAGAAAAAGAGGTATATTATTACCAAGAAAGATCTTTTAATTTTTTACAATTTTTCAAGGTCCGGGGTAAGGAAAATTCGAGAAAATTCAATCTCTCTATAAAAATCTTTATATCTCCTAAACTATTCGTCGCAGACTCCTCAAATAAAAACTTTCGTGATCTACATGACCAGATCAAAAGAAAAAGAGTTATATTATTACCAAGAAGGAACTTTTAATTTTTTACAATTTTTTAAGGTCCGGGGTAAGGAAAATTCGAGAAAATTCAATCTCTCTACAAAAATCGTTATATCTCCTAAACTATTCGTCGCAGACCCCTCAAATAAAAACTTTCGTGATCTACGTGAACAGATCAATAGAAAAAGAGGTATTTTATTACCAAGAAGAAACTTTCAATTTTTTACAATTTTTTAAGGTCCGGGGTAAGGAAAATTCGAGAAAATTCGAGAAAATTTTTCGACTCAAATATTGTCAGGCGAGTGTGGGATTCGAATAAACATGAACTGCCAATACCAACTCTGCTTACCGATTTTCCGTAGTCCCCATAGTTTAGGAGAAATTTGAATTCGAAATTTTTGGAAAAAACCGTAAAAATTCAATTTCTCTACAAAAATCGTTATATCTCCTAAACTATTCGCCGCAAACCCCTCAAATAAAAACTTTCGTGATCTACGTGACCAGATCAATAGAAGAAGAGGTATATTATTACCAAGTAGGAACTTTTAATTTTTTACAATTTTTTAAGGTCCGGGGTAAGGAAAATTCGAGAAAATTCTTCGACTCAAATATTGTCATTCGTGAGTGGAATTCGAATAATCATCAACTGCCAATACCAACTCTGCTTACCTATTTTCCGTAGTCCCCATAGTTTAGGAGAAATTTGAATTCGAAATTTTTGGAAAAAACCGTAAAAATTCAATCTCTCTACTAAAATCGTTATACCTCCTAAACTATTCGTCGCAGACCCCTCATATGAAAACTTTCGTGATCTACGTGACCAGATCAATAGAAAAAGAGGTATATTATTACCAAGAAGGAACTTTTAATTTTTTACAATTTTTTAAGGTCCGGGGTAAGGAAAATTCGAGAAAATTCGAGAAAATTCTTCGACTCAAATATTGTCATTCGTGAGTGGAATTCGAATAATCATGAACTGCCAATACCAACTCTGCTTACCGATTTTCCGTAGTCCCCATAGTTTAGGAGAAATTTGAATTCGAAATTTCTGGAAAAAACCGTAAAAATTCAATCTCTCTAAAAAAAATCGTTATATCTCCTAAACTATTCGTCGCAAACCCCTCAAATAAAAACTTTCGTGATCTACGTGACCAGATCAATAGAAAAAGAGGTATATTATTACCAAGAAGGAACTTTTAATTTTTTACAATTTTTTAAGGTCCGGGGTAAGGAAAATTCGAGAAAATTCGAGAAAATTCTTCGACTCAAATATTGTCATTCGTGAGTGGAATTCGAATAATCATGAACTGCCAATACCAACTCTGCTTACCTATTTTCCGTAGTCCCCATAGTTTAGGAGAAATTTGAATTCGAAATTTTTGGAAAAAACCGTAAAAATTCAATCTCTCTACTAAAATCGTTATATCTCCTAAACTATTCGTCGCAGACCCCTCATATGAAAACTTTCGTGGTCTACGTGACCAGATCAAAAGAAAAAGAGTTATATTATTACCAAGAAGGAACTTTTAATTTTTTACAATTTTTCAAGGTCCGAGGTAAGAAAAATTCGAGAAAATTCTTCGACTCAAATATTGTCATTCGTGAGTGGAATTCGAATAATCATGAACTGCCAATACCAACTCTGCTTACCGATTTTCCGTAGTCCCCATAGTTTAGGAGAAATTTGAAGTCGAAATTTTTGGAAAAAACCGTAAAAATTCAATCTCTCTAGAAAAATCGTTATATCTCCTAAACTATTCGTCGCAGACCTCTCATAAAAACTTTCGTGATCTACGTGAACAGATCAATAGAAAAAGAGGTATATTATCACCAAGAAGGAACTTTTAATTTTTCACAATTTTTTAAGGTCCGGGTTAAGGAAAATTCGAGAAAATTCAATATCTCTACAAAAATCGTTATATCTCCTAAACTATTCGTCGCAGACCCCTCAAATAAAAACTTTCGTGATCTACGTGAACAGATCAATAGAAAAAGAGGTATTTTATTACCAAGAAAGATCTTTCAATTTTTTACAATTTTTCAAGGTCCGGGGTAAGGAAAATTCGAGAAAATTCAATCTCTCTATAAAAATCGTTATATCTCCTAAACTATTCGTCGCAGACTCCTCAAATAAAAACTTTCGTGATCTACATGACCAGATCAATAGAAAAAGAGGTATATTATTACCAAGAAGGAACTTTTAATTTTTTACAATTTTTTAAGGTCCGGGGCAAGGAAAATTCGAGAAAATTCGAGAAAATTTTTCGACTCAAATATTGTCAGGCGAGAGTGGGATTCGAATAACCATGAACTGCCAATACCAACTCTGCTTACCGATTTTCCGTAGTCCCCATAGTTTAGGAGAAATTTGAATTCGAAATTTTTGGAAAAAACCGTAAAAATTCAATCTCTCTACAAAAATCGTTATATCTCCTAAACTATTCGCCGCAAACCCCTCAAATAAAAACTTTCGTGATCTACGTGACCAGATCAATAGAAGAAGAGGTATATTATTACCAAGTAGGAACTTTTAATTTTTTACAATTTTTTAAGGTCCGGGGTAAGGAAAATTCGAGAAAATTCTTCGACTCAAATATTGTCATTCGTGAGTGGAATTCGAATAATCATCAACTGCCAATACCAACTCTGCTTACCTATTTTCCGTAGTCCCCATAGTTTAGGAGAAATTTGAATTCGAAATTTTTGGAAAAAACCGTAAAAATTCAATCTCTCTACTAAAATCGTTATACCTCCTAAACTATTCGTCGCAGACCCCTCATATGAAAACTTTCGTGATCTACGTGACCAGATCAATAGAAAAAGAGGTATATTATTACCAAGAAGGAACTTTTAATTTTTTACAATTTTTTAAGGTCCGGGGTAAGGAAAATTCGAGAAAATTCGAGAAAATTCTTCGACTCAAATATTGTCATTCGTGAGTGGAATTCGAATAATCATGAACTGCCAATACCAACTCTGCTTACCGATTTTCCGTAGTCCCCATAGTTTAGGAGAAATTTGAATTCGAAATTTCTGGAAAAAACCGTAAAAATTCAATCTCTCTAAAAAAATCGTTATATCTCCTAAACTATTCGTCGCAAACCCCTCAAATAAAAACTTTCGTGATCTACGTGACCAGATCAATAGAAAAAGAGGTATATTATTACCAAGAAGGAACTTTTAATTTTTTACAATTTTTTAAGGTCCGGGGTAAGGAAAATTCGAGAAAATTCGAGAAAATTCTTCGACTCAAATATTGTCATTCGTGAGTGGAATTCGAATAATCATCAACTGCCAATACCAACTCTGCTTACCTATTTTCCGTAGTCCCCATAGTTTAGGAGAAATTTGAATTCGAAATTTTTGGAAAAAACCGTAAAAATTCAATCTCTCTACTAAAATCGTTATATCTCCTAAACTATTCGTCGCAGACCCCTCATATGAAAACTTTCGTGGTCTACGTGACCAGATCAAAAGAAAAAGAGTTATATTATTACCAAGAAGGAACTTTTAATTTTTTACAATTTTTCAAGGTCCGAGGTAAGAAAAATTCGAGAAAATTCTTCGACTCAAATATTGTCATTCGTGAGTGGAATTCGAATAATCATGAACTGCCAATACCAACTCTGCTTACCGATTTTCCGTAGTCCCCATAGTTTAGGAGAAATTTGAAGTCGAAATTTTTGGAAAAAACCGTAAAAATTCAATCTCTCTAGAAAAATCGTTATATCTCCTAAACTATTCGTCGCAGACCTCTCATAAAAACTTTCGTGATCTACGTGAACAGATCAATAGAAAAAGAGGTATATTATCACCAAGAAGGAACTTTTAATTTTTCACAATTTTTTAAGGTCCGGGTTAAGGAAAATTCGAGAAAATTCAATATCTCTACAAAAATCGTTATATCTCCTAAACTATTCGTCGCAGACCCCTCAAATAAAAACTTTCGTGATCTACGTGAACAGATCAATAGAAAAAGAGGTATTTTATTACCAAGAAAGATCTTTCAATTTTTTACAATTTTTCAAGGTCCGGGGTAAGGAAAATTCGAGAAAATTCAATCTCTCTATAAAAATCGTTATATCTCCTAAACTATTCGTCGCAGACTCCTCAAATAAAAACTTTCGTGATCTACATGACCAGATCAATAGAAAAAGAGGTATATTATTACCAAGAAGGAACTTTTAATTTTTTACAATTTTTTAAGGTCCGGGGCAAGGAAAATTCGAGAAAATTCGAGAAAATTTTTCGACTCAAATATTGTCAGGCGAGAGTGGGATTCGAATAACCATGAACTGCCAATACCAACTCTGCTTACCGATTTTCCGTAGTCCCCATAGTTTAGGAGAAATTTGAATTCGAAATTTTTGGAAAAAACCGTAAAAATTCAATCTCTCTACAAAAATCGTTATATCTCCTAAACTATTCGTCGCAAACCCCTCAAATAAAAACTTTCGTGATCTACGTGACCAGATCAATAGAAAAAGAGGTATATTATTACCAAGAAGGAACTTTGAATTTTTTTTCAATTTTTTAAGGTCCGGGGTAAGGAAAATTCGAGAAAATTCAATCTCTCTACAAAAATCGTTATATCTCCTAAACTATTCGTCGCAGACCCCTCAAATAAAAACTTTCGTGATCTACGTGAACAGATCAATAGAAAAAGAGGTATTTTATTACCAAGAAAGATCTTTTAAATTTTTACAATTTTTCAAGGTCCGGGGTAAGGAAAATTCGAGAAAATTCAATCTCTCTATAAAAATCGTTATATCTCCTAAACTATTCGTCGCAGACTCCTCAAATAAAAACTTTCGTGATCTACATGACCAGATCAATAGAAAAAGAGGTATATTATTACCAAGAAGGAACTTTTAATTTTTTACAATTTTTTAAGGTCCGGGGTAAGGAAAATTCGAGAAAATTCGAGAAAATTTTTCGAATCAAATATTGTCAGGCGAGAGTGGGATTCGAATAACCATGAACTGCCAATACCAACTCTGCTTACCGATTTTCCGTAGTCCCCATAGTTTAGGAGAAATTTGAATTCGAAATTTTTGGAAAAAACCGTAAAAATTCAATCTCTCTACAAAAATCGTTATATCTCCTAAACTATTCGTCGCAAACCCCTCAAATAAAAACTTTCGTGATCTACGTGACCAGATCAATAGAAAAAGAGGTATATTATTACCAAGAAGGAACTTTTAATTTTTTACAATTTTTTAAGGTCCGGGGTAAGGAAAATTCGAGAAAATTCGAGAAAATTCTTCGACTCAAATATTGTCATTCGTGAGTGGAATTCGAATAATCATGAATTGCCAATACCAACTCTGCTTACCGATTTTCCGTAGTCCCCATAGTTTAGGAGAAATTTGAAGTCGAAATTTTTGGAAAAAACCGTAAAAATTCAATCTCTCTATAAAAATCGTTATATCTCCTAAACTATTCGTCGGAGACCCCTCATATAAAAACTTTCGTGATCTACGTGAACAGATCAATAGAAAAAGAGGTATTTTATTACCAAGAAAGATCTTTTAATTTTTTACAATTTTTCAAGGTCCGCGGTAAGGAAAATTCGAGAAAATTCAATCTCTCTATAAAAATCGTTATATCTCCTAAACTATTCGTCGCAGACTCCTCAAATAAAAACTTTCGTGATCTACATGACCAGATCAATAGAAAAAGAGGTATATTATTACCAAGAAGGAACTTTTAATTTTTTACAATTTTTTAAGGTCCGGGGTAAGGAAAATTCGAGAAAATTCGAGAAAATTCTTCGACTCAAATATTGTCATTCGTGAGTGGAATTCGAATAATCATGAACTGCCAATACCAACTCTGCTTACCGATATTCCGTAGTCCCCATAATTTAGGAGAAATTTGAAGTCGAAATTTTTGGAAAAAACCGTAAAAATTCAATCTCTCTATAAAAATCGTTATATCTCCTAAACTATTCGTCGCAGACCCTTCATATAAAAACTTTCGTGATCTACGTGAACAGATCAATAGAAAAAGAGGTATATTATCACCAAGAAGGAACTTTTAATTTTTTACAATTTTTTAAGGTCCGGGGTAAGGAAAATTCGAGAAAATTCAATCTCTCTACAAAAATCGTTATATCTCCTGAACTATTCGTCGCAGACCCCTCAAATAAAAACTTTCGTGATCTACGTGAACAGATCAATAGAAAAAGAGGTATTTTATTACCAAGAAAGATCTTTTAATTTTTTACAATTTTTCAAGGTCCGGGGTAAGGAAAATTCGAGAAAATTCAATCTCTCTATAAAAATCGTTATATCTCCTAAACTATTCGTCGCAGACTCCTCAAATAAAAACTTTCGTGATCTACATGACCAGATCAATAGAAAAAGAGGTATGTTATTACCAAGAAGGAACTTTTGATTTTTTACAATTTTTTAAGGTCCGGGGTAAGGAAAATTCGAGAAAATTCGAGAAAATTTTTCGACTCAAATATTGTCAGGCGAGAGTGGGATTCGAATAACCATGAACTGCCAATACCAACTCTGCTCACCGATTTTCCGTAGTCCCTATAGTTTAGGAGAAATTTGAATTCGAAATTTTTGGAAAAAACCGTAAAAATTCAATCTCTCTACAAAAATCGTTATATCTGCTAAACTATTCGTCGCAAACCCCTCAAATAAAAACTTTCGTGATCTACGTGACCAGATCAATAGAAAAAAAAGTATATTATTACCAAGAAGGAACTTTTAATTTTTTACAATTTTTTAAGGTCCGGGGTAAGGAAAATTCGAGAAAATTCGAGAAAATTTTTCGACTCAAATATTGTCAGGCGAGAGTGGGATTCGAATAACCATGAACTGCCAATACCAACTCTGCTTACCGATTTTCCGTAGTCCCCATAGTTTAGGAGAAATTCGAATTCGAAATTTTTGGAAAAAACCGTAAAAATTCAATCTCTCTACAAAAATCGTTATATCTCCTAAACTATTCGTCGCAAACCCCTCAAATAAAAACTTTCGTGATCTACGTGACCAGATCAATAGAAAAAGAGGTATATTATTACCAAGAAGGAACTTTTAATTTTTTACAATTTTTTAAGGTCCGGGGTAAGGAAAATTCGAGAAAATTCTTCGACTCAAATATTGTCATTCGTGAGTGGAATTCGAATAATCATGAACTGCCAATACCAACTCTGCTTACCGATTTTCCGTAGTCCCCATAGTTTAGGAGAAATTTGAAGTCGAAATTTTTGGAAAAAACCGTAAAAATTCAATCTCTCTATAAAAATCGTTATATCTCCTAAACTATTCGTCGCAGACCCCTCATTTAAAAACTTTCGTGATCTACGTGAACAGATCAATAGAAAAAGAGGTATTTTATTACCAAGAAAGATCTTTTAAATTTTTACAATTTTTCAAGGTCCGGGGTAAGGAAAATTCGAGAAAATTCAATCTCTCTATAAAAATCGTTATATCTCCTAAACTATTCGTCGCAGACTCCTCAAATAAAAACTTTCGTGATCTACATGACCAGATCAATAGAAAAAGAGGTATATTATTACCAAGAAGGAACTTTTAATTTTTTACAATTTTTTAAGGTCCGGGGTAAGGAAAATTCGAGAAAATTCGAGAAAATTTTTCGAATCAAATATTGTCAGGCGAGAGTGGGATTCGAATAACCATGAACTGCCAATACCAACTCTGCTTACCGATTTTCCGTAGTCCCCATAGTTTAGGAGAAATTTGAATTCGAAATTTTTGGAAAAAACCGTAAAAATTCAATCTCTCTATAGAAATCGTTATATCTCCTAAACTATTCGTCGCAGACCCCTCATATAAAAACTTTCGTGATCTACGTGACCAGATCAATAGAAAAAGAGGTATATTATTACCAAGAAGGAACTTTTAATTTTTTACAATTTTTTAAGGTCCGGGGTAAGGAAAATTCGAGAAAATTCGAGAAAATTCTTCGACTCAAATATTGTCATTCGTGAGTGGAATTCGAATAATCATGAATTGCCAATACCAACTCTGCTTACCGATTTTCCGTAGTCCCCATAGTTTAGGAAAAATTTGAAGTCGAAATTTTTGGAAAAAACCGTAAAAATTCAATCTCTCTATAAAAATCGTTATATCTCCTAAACTATTCGTCGGAGACCCCTCATATAAAAACTTTCGTGATCTACGTGAACAGATCAATAGAAAAAGAGGTATATTATCACCAAGAAGGAACTTTTAATTTTTTACAATTTTTTAAGGTCCGGGGTAAGGAAAATTCGAGAAAATTCAATCTCTCTACAAAAATCGTTATATCTCCTAAACTATTCGTCGCAGAACCCTCAAATAAAAACTTTCGTGATCTACGTGAACTGATCATTAGAAAAAGAGGTATTTTATTACCAAGAAAGATCTTTTAATTTTTTACAATTTTTCAAGGTCCGCGGTAAGGAAAATTCGAGAAAATTCAATCTCTCTATAAAAATCGTTATATCTCCTAAACTATTCGTCGCAGACTGCTCAAATAAAAACTTTCGTGATCTACATGACCAGATCAATAGAAAAAGAGGTATATTATTACCAAGAAGGAACTTTTAATTTTTTACAATTTTTTAAGGTCCGGGGTAAGGAAAATTCGAGAAAATTCGAGAAAATTCTTCGACTCAAATATTGTCATTCGTGAGTGGAATTCGAATAATCATGAACTGCCAATACCAACTCTGCTTACCGATATTCCGTAGTCCCCATAGTTTAGGAGAAATTTGAAGTCGAAATTTTTGGAAAAAACCGTAAAAATTCAATCTCTCTATAAAAATCGTTATATCTCCTAAACTATTCGTCGCAGACCCCTCATATAAAAACTTTCGTGATCTACGTGAACAGATCAATAGAAAAAGAGGTATATTATCACCAAGAAGGAACTTTTAATTTTTTACAATTTTTTAAGGTCCGGGGTAAGGAAAATTCGAGAAAATTCAATCTCTCTACAAAAATCGTTATATCTCCTGAACTATTCGTCGCAGACCCCTCAAATAAAAACTTTCGTGATCTACGTGAACAGATCAATAGAAAAAGAGGACTATTACCAAGAAAGATCTTTTAATTTTTTACAATTTTTCAAGGTCCGCGGTAAGGAAAATTCGAGAAAATTCAATCTCTCTATAAAAATCGTTATATCTCCTAAACTATTCGTCGCAGACTGCTCAAATAAAAACTTTCGTGATCTACATGACCAGATCAATAGAAAAAGAGGTATATTATTACCAAGAAGGAACTTTTAATTTTTTACAATTTTTTAAGGTCCGGGGTAAGGAAAATTCGAGAAAATTCGAGAAAATTCTTCGACTCAAATATTGTCATTCGTGAGTGGAATTCGAATAATCATGAACTGCCAATACCAACTCTGCTTACCGATATTCCGTAGTCCCCATAGTTTAGGAGAAATTTGAAGTCGAAATTTTTGGAAAAAACCGTAAAAATTCAATCTCTCTATAAAAATCGTTATATCTCCTAAACTATTCGTCGCAGACTCCTCAAATAAAAACTTTCGTGATCTACATGACCAGATCAATAGAAAAAGAGGTATATTATTACCAAGAAGGAACTTTTGATTTTTTACAATTTTTTAAGGTCCGGGGTAAGGAAAATTCGAGAAAATTCGAGAAAATTTTTCGACTCAAATATTGTCAGGCGAGAGTGGGATTCGAATAACCATGAACTGCCAATACCAACTCTGCTCACCGATTTTCCGTAGTCCCTATAGTTTAGGAGAAATTTGAATTCGAAATTTTTGGAAAAAACCGTAAAAATTCAATCTCTACAAAAATCGTTATATCTGCTAAACTATTCGTCGCAAACCCCTCAAATAAAAACTTTCGTGATCTACGTGACCAGATCAATAGAAAAAGAGGTATATTATTACCAAGAAGGAACTTTTAATTTTTTACAATTTTTTAAGGTCCGGGGTAAGGAAAATTCGAAAAAATTCGAGAAAATTCTTCGACTCAAATATTGTCATTCGTGAGTGGAATTCGAATAACCATGAACTGCCAATACCAACTCTGCTTACCGATTTTCCGTAGTCCCCATAGTTTAGGAGAAATTCGAATTCGAAATTTTTGGAAAAAACCGTAAAAATTCAATCTCTCTACAAAAATCGTTATATCTCCTAAACTATTCGTCGCAAACCCCTCAAATAAAAACTTTCGTGATCTACGTGACCAGATCAATAGAAAAAGAGGTATATTATTACCAAGAAGGAACTTTTAATTTTTTACAATTTTTTAAGGTCCGGGGTAAGGAAAATTCGAGAAAATTCAATCTCTCTACAAAAATCGTTATATCTCCTAAACTATTCGTCGCAGACCCCTCAAATAAAACTTTCGTGATCTACGTGAACAGATCAATAGAAAAAGAGGTATTTTATCACCAAGAAAGAACTTTTAATTTTTTACAATTTTTCAAGGTCCGGGGTTAGGAAAATTCGAGAAAATTCAATCTCTTTATAAAACTCGTTATATCTCCTAAACTATTCGTCGCAGACTCCTCAAATAAAAACTTTCGTGATCTACATGACCAGATCAATAGAAAAAGAGGTATATTATTACCAAGAAGGAACTTTCAATTTTTTACAATTTTTTAAGGTCCGGGGTAAGGAAAATTCGAGAAAATTCGAGAAAATTTTTCGACTCAAATATTGTCAGGCGAGAGTGGGAAAGAGTAACCATGAACTGCCAATACCAACTCTGCTTACCGATTTTCCGTAGTCCCCATAGTTTAGGAGAAATTTGAATTCGAAATTTCTGGAAAAAACCGTAAAAATTCAATCTCTCTACAAAAATCGTTATATCTCCTAAACTATTCGTCGCAAACCCCTCAAATAAAAACTTTCGTGATCTACGTGACCAGATCAATAGAAAAAGAGGTATATTATTACCAAGAAGGAACTTTTAATTTTTTACAATTTTTCAAGGTCCGGGGTAAGGAAAATTCGAGAAAATTCGAGAAAATTCTTCGACTCAAATATTGTCATTCGTGAGTAGAATTCGAATAATCATGAACTGCCAATACCAACTCTGCTTACCTATTTTCCGTAGTCCCCATAGTTTAGGAGAAATTTGAATTCGAAATTTTTGGAAAAAACCGTAAAAATTCAATCTCTCTACTAAAATCGTTATATCTCCTAAACGATTCGTCGCAGACCCCTCATATGAAAACTTTCGTGATCTACGTGACCAGATCGAAAGAAAAAGAGTTATATTATTACCAAGAAGGAACTTTTAATTTTTTACAATTTTTCAAGGTCCGGGGTAAGGAAAATTCGAGAAAATTCGAGAAAATTCTTCGACTCAAATATTGTCATTCGTGAGTGGAATTCGAATAATCATGAACTGCAAATACCAACTCTGCTTACCGATTTTCCGTAGTCCCCATAGTTTAGCAGAAATTTGAAGTCGAAATTTTTGGAAAAAACCGTAAAAATTCAATCTCTCTATAGAAATCGTTATATCTCCTAAACTATTCGTCGCAGACCCCTCATATAAAAACTTTCGTGATCTACGTGAACAGATCAATAGAAAAAGAGGTATATTATCACCAAGAAGGAACTTTCAATTTTTTACAATTTTTTAAGGTCCAAGTTAATGAAAATTCGAGAAAATTCAATCTCTCTACAAAAATCGTTATATCTCCTAAACTATTCGTCGCAGACCCCTCAAATAAAAACTTTCGTGATCTACGTGACCAGATCGAAAGAAAAAGAGTTATATTATTACCAAGAAGGAACTTTTAATTTTTTACAATTTTTCAAGGTCCGGGGTAAGAAAAATTCGAGAAAATTCTTCGACTCAAATATTGTCATTCGTGAGTGGAATTCGAATAATCATGAACTGCCAATACCAACTCTGCTTACCTATTTTCCGTAGTCCCCATAGTTTAGGAGAAATTTGAATTCGAAATTTTTGGAAAAAACCGTAAAAATTCAATCTCTCTACTAAAATCGTTATATCTCCTAAACTATTCGTCGCAGACCCCTCATATGAAAACTTTCGTGATCTACGTGACCAGATCAAAAGAAAAAGAGTTATATTATTACCAAGAAGGAACTTTTAATTTTTTACAATTTTTCAAGGTCCGGGGTAAGAAAAATTCGAGAAAATTCTTCGACTCAAATATTGTCATTCGTGAGTGGAATTCGAATAATCATGAACTGCCAATACCAACTCTGCTTACCGATTTTCCGTAGTCCCCATAGTTGAGCAGAAATTTGAAGTCGAAATTTTTGGAAAAAACTGTAAAAATTCAATCTCTCTATAAAAATCGTTATATCTCCTAAACTATTCGTCGCAGACCCCTCATATAAAAACTTTCGTGATCTACGTGAACAGATCAATAGAAAAAGAGGTATATTATCACCAAGAAGGAACTTTTAATTTTTTACAATTTTTTAAGGTCCGGCTTAAGGAAAATTCGAGAAAATTCAATCTCTCTACAAAAATCGTTATATCTCCTAAACTATTCGTCGCAGACCCCTCAAATAAAAACTTTCGTGATCTACGTGAACAGATCAATAGAAAAAGAGGTATTTTATTACCAAGAAAGATCTTTTAATTTTTTACAATTTTTCAAGGTCCGGGGTAAGGAAAATTCGAGAAAATTCAATCTCTCTATAAAAATCGTTATATCTCCTAAACTATTCGTCGCAGACTCCTCAAATAAAAACTTTCGTGATCTACATGACCAGATCAATAGAAAAAGAGGTATATTATTACCAAGAAGGAACTTTAAATATTTTACAATTTTTTAAGGTATGGAAAATTCGAGAAAATTCGAGAAAAGTTTTCGACTCAAATATTGTCAGGCGAGAGTGGGATTCGAATAAATATGAACTGCCAATACCAACTCTGCTTACCGATTTTCTGTAGTCCCCATAGTTTAGGAGAAATTTGAATTCGAAATTTTTGGAAAAAACCGTAAAAATTCAATCTCTCTACAAAAATCGTTATATCTCCTAAACTATTCGTCGCAAACCCCTCAAATAAAAACTTTCGTGATCTACGTGACCAGATCAATAGAAAAAGAGGTATATTATTACCAAGAAGGAACTTTTAATTTTTTACAATTTTTTAAGGTCCGGGGTAAGGAAAATTCGAGAAAATTTTTCGACTCAAATATTGTCAGGCGAGAGTGGGATTCGAATAACCATGAACTGCCAATTCCAACTCTGCTTACCGATTTTCCGTAGTCCCCATAGTTTAGGAGAAATTTGAAATCGAAATTTTTGGAAAAAACCGTAAAAATTCAATCTCCCTATAAAAATCGTTATATCTCCTAAACTATTCGTCGCAGACCCCTCATATAAAAACTTTCGTGATCTACGTGAACAGATCAATAGAAAAAGAGGTATATTATCACCAAGAGGGAACTTTTAATTTTTTACAATTTTTTAAGGTCCGGGGTAAGGAAAATTCGAGAAAATTCAATCTCTCTACAAAAATCGTTATATCTCCTAAACTATTCGTCGCAGACCCCTCAAATAAAAACTTTCGTGATCTACGTGAACAGATCAATAGAAAAAGAGGTATATTATTACCAAGAAAGATCTTTTAATTTTTTACAATTTTTCAAGGTCCGGGGTAAGGAAAATTCGAGAAAATTCAATCTCTCTATAAAAATCTTTATATCTCCTAAACTATTCGTCGCAGACTCCTCAAATAAAAACTTTCGTGATCTACATGACCAGATCAAAAGAAAAACAGTTATATTATTACCAAGAAGGAACTTTTAATTTTTTACAATTTTTTAAGGTCTGGGGTAAGGAAAATTCGAGAAAATTCAATCTCTCTACAAAAATCGTTATATCTCCTAAACTATTCGTCGCAGACCCCTCAAATAAAAACTTTCGTGATCTACGTGAACAGATCAATAGAAAAAGAGGTATTTTATTACCAATAAGAAACTTTCAATTTTTTACAATTTTTTAAGGTCCGGGGTAAGGAAAATTAGAGAAAATTCGAGAAAATTTTTCGACTCAAATATTGTCAGGCGAGAGTGGGATTCGAATAACCATGAACTGCCAATTCCAACTCTGCTTACCGATTTTCCGTAGTTCCCATGGTTTAGGAGAAATTTGAATTCGAAATTTTTGGAAAAAACCGTAAAAATTCAATCTCTCTACGAAAATCGTTATATCTCCTGAACTATTCGTCGCAGACCCCTCATATGAAAACTTTCGTGATCTACGTGACCAGATCAATAGAAAAAGAGGTATATTATTACCAAGAAGGAACTTTCAATTTTTTACAATTTTTTAAGGTCCGGAGTAAGAAAAATTCGAGAAAATTCGAGAAAATTTTTCGACTCAAATATTGTCAGGCGAGAGTGGGATTCGAATAACCAGGAACTGCCAATACCAACTCTGCTTACCGATTTTCCGTAGTCCCCATAGTTTAGGAGAAATTTGAATTCGAAATTTTTGGAAAAAACCGTAAAAATTCAATCTCTCTACAAAAATCGTTATATCTCCTAAACTATTCGTCGCAGACCCCTCATATGAAAACTTTCGTGATCTACGTGACCAGATCAAAAGAAAAAGAGTTATATTATTACCAAGAAGGAACTTTTAATTTTTTACAATTTTTTAAGGTCCGGGTTAAGGAAAATTCGAGAAAATTCAATCTCTCTACAAAAATCGTTATATCTCCTAAATTATTCGTCGCAGACCCCTCATATGAAAACTTTCGTGATCTACGTGACCAGATCAAAAGAAAAAGAGTTATATTATTACCAAGAAGGAACTTTTAATTTTTTACAATTTTTTAAGGTCTGGGGTAAGGAAAATTCGAGAAAATTCAATCTCTCTACAAAAATCGTTATATCTCCTAAACTATTCGTCGCAGACCCCTCAAATAAAAACTTTCGTGATCTACGTGAACAGATCAATAGAAAAAGAGGTATTTTATTACCAAGAAAGATCTTTTAATTTTTTACAATTTTTCAAGGTCCGGGGTAAGGAAAATTCGAGAAAATTCAATCTCTCTATAAAAATCGTTATATCTCCTAAACTATTCGTCGCAGACTCCTCAAATAAAAACTTTCGTGATCTACATGACCAGATCAATAGAAAAAGAGTTATATTATTACCAAGAAGGAACTTTCAATTTTTTACAATTTTTTAAGGTCCGGGGTAAGGAAAATTAGAGAAAATTCGAGAAAATTTTTCGACTCAAATATTGTCAGGCGAGAGTGGGATTCGAATAACCATGAACTGCCAATACCAACTCTGCTTACCGATTTTCCGTAGTCCCCATAGTTTAGGAGAAATTTGAATTCGAAATTTTTGGAAAAAACCGTAAAAATTCAATCTATCTACAAAAATCGTTATATCTCCTAAACTATTCGTTGCAAACCCCTCAAATAAAAACTTTCGTGATCTGCGTGACCAGATCAATAGAAAAAGAGGTATATTATTACCAAGAAGGAACTTTTAATTTTTTACAATTTTTTAAGGTCCGGGGTAAGGAAAATTCGAGAAAATTCTTCGACTCAAATATTGTCATTCGAGAGTGGAATTCGAATAATCATGAACTGCCAATACCAACTCTGCTTACCGATTTTCCGTAGTCCCCATAGTTTAGGAGAAATTTGAAGTCAAAATTTTTGGAAAAAACCGTAAAAATTCAATCTCTCTATAAAAATCGTTATATCTCCTAAACTATTCGTCGCAGAACCCTCAAATAAAAACTTTCGTGATCTACGTGAACAGATCAATAGAAAAAGAGGTATTTTATTACCAAGAAAGATCTTTTAATTTTTTACAATTTTTCAAGGTCCGGGGTAAGGAAAATTCGAGAAAATTCAATCTCTCTATAAAAATCGTTATATCTCCTAAACTATTCGTCGCAGACTCCTCAAATAAAAACTTTCGTGATCTACATGACCAGATCAATAGAAAAAGAGGTATATTATTACCAAGAAGGAACTTTCAATTTTTTACAATTTTTTAAGGTCCGGGGTAAGGAAAATTCGAGAAAATTCAATCTCTCTATAAAAATAAAAATAACAATATGGAATGGCTTACTTGAACAATTGTTCATTAAACAAAAAAAAAAAGGGAATAAGAACAGTCCCTTATACCAAAGTGGTTTCTTTAGACACGTGTGTCAAACTTTCGTCCCTCTGCAATACGATAAAAAGTGTGAGTGTGAGAAACATTGAAGGAAATAACAAACAAATGAAATCAACAACAGAATTCAGCCGTTCAATTGTGGTTACAGCAGCAATTGACCTTACAACGTGGGATATTATAGCTACCAGTGTGACATCCGAGTCCAAGAAAATCAACAATGTGGAATGGCTTACTTGAACAATTTTTCATCAAACAAAAAAAAAAGAAATAAGAACAGTCGCTTATACCAAAGTGGTTTCCTTAAACACGTGTGTCAAGCTTTCGTCCCTGTGCAATACGATAAAGAGGGTTAGAGTAAGAAACATTGAAGGAAATAACAAATAAATGAAATCAACAACAGAATTCAGCCATCCAATTGTGGTTACAGCAGCAATTGACCTTACCATGTGGGAGATTATAGCTACCTGCGTGACATCGGAGTCCAAGAAAATCAACAATGTGAAACGGCTTACTTGGATAATAATTGTTCATTAAACAAAGAGAAGGGAATAAGAACAGTCCTTCATACAAATGTGGTTTCCTCAGACACGTGTGTCAAGCTTTCGTGCCTCTGCAATACGATAAAGAGTGTTAGAGTGAGAAACATTGAAGGAAATAACAAACAAATGGAATCAACAACAGAAGTCAGCCTTCTAATTGTGGTTTTAGCAGCAATTGACCTTACCACATTGGAGCTATAGCTACCTGCGTCACATCCAAGTCCAAGAAAAACAACAAGTCGAATGGCTTACTTGGATAATTGTTCATTAAACAAAAAGATGGGAATAAGAACAGTCCCTTATACCAATGTGGTTTCCTTAGACACGTGTGTCATGCTTTCGTCCCTGTGCAATACGATGAAAAGTGTTATTATAATGAGAAACATTGTAGGAATTAACAAACAAATGAAATCAACAACAGAATTCATCCGTCCAATTGTGGTTACAGCAGCAATTGACCTTATAACGTGGGACCTGCGTGACATCCGAGTCCATGAAAATCAACAATGTGGAATGGCTTACTTGGATAATTGTTCATTAAACAAAAGGAAGGGAATAAGAACAGTCCTTTATACCAATGTGGTTTCCTTAGACACGTGTGTCAAGCTTTCGTGCCTCTGCAATACGATAAAGAGTGTTAGAGTGAGAAACATTGAAGGAAATAACAAAAAAATGGAATCAACAACAGAAGTCAGCCGTCCAATTGTGGTTTTAGTAGCAATTGACCTCACCACGTGGAAGCTATAGCTACTACCTGCGTGACATCCGAGTCCAAAAAGAACAACAATGTGGAATGGCTTACTTGGATAATTGTCCATTAAACAAAAAGAAGGGAATAAGAACAGTCCTTTATACCAATGTGGTTTCCTTAGACACGTGTGTCAAGCTTTCGTGCCTCTGCAATACGATAAAGAGTGTTAGAGTGAGAAACATTGAAGGAAATAACAAAAAAATGGAATCAACAACAGAAGTCAGCCTTCCAATTGAGGTTTTAGCAGCAATTGACCTTACCACGTGGGAGCTATAGCTACCTGCTTGACATCGAAGTCCAAGAAAAACAACAATGTCGAATGGCTTACTTGGATAATTGTTCATTAAACGAAAAGAGGGGAATAAGAACAGTCCCTTATACCAATGTGGTTTCCTTAGACACGTGTGTCATGCTTTGGTTCCTGTGCAATACGATGAAAAGTGTTATTATAATGAGAAACATTGAAGGAAATAACAAACAAATGAAATCAACAACAGAAGTCAGCCGTCCAATTGTGGTTACAGCAACAATTGACCTCACCACGTGGGAGATTATAGCTATCTGCGTGACATCCGAGTCCTTGGACTCGGATGTCACAATCAACAATGTGGAATGGCTCACTTGGATAATTGTTCATAAAAAAGAAAAAAGGGAATAAGAACAGTCCCTTATACCAATGTGGTTTCCTTAGACACGTGTGTCAAGCTTTCGTCCCTCTGCAATACGATCAAAAGTGTTAGAGTAAGAAACATTGAAGGAAATAACAAACAAATGAAATCAACAACAGAAGTCAGCCGTCCAATTGTGGTTACAGCAGCAATTGATCTTACCATGTGGGAGATTATAGCTACCTGCGTGACATCGGAATCCAAGAAAATCAACAATGTGAAACGGCTTACTTGGATAATTGTTCATTAAACAAAAAGAAGGGAATAAGAACAGTCCTTTATACCAATGTGGTTTCCTTAGACACGTGTGTCAAGCTTTCGTCCCTCTGCAATACGACAAAAAGTGTTAGTATGAGAAACATTGAAGGAAATAACAAACAAATGAAATCAACAACAGGGAGAATAAGAACAGTCCCTTATACCAATGTAGTTTCCTTAGACTCGTGTGTCAAGCTTTCGTCCCTGTGCAATACGATGAAAAGTGTTAGAATGAGAAACATTGAAAGAAATAACAAACAAATGAAATCAACAGCAGAATTCAGCCGTCCAATTGTGGTTACAGCAGCAATTGACCTTACCATGTGGGAGATTATAGCTACCTGCGTGACATCGGAGTCCAAGAAAATCAACAATGTGGAATGGCTTACTTGAACAATTGTTCATTAAACAAAAAAAAAGGGAATAAGAACAGTCCTTTATACCAAAGTGGTTTCCTCAGACACGTGTGTCTAGCTTTCCTCCCTCTGCAATACGATAAAAAATGTTAGAATAAGAAACATTGAAGGAAATAACAAACAAATGAAATCAACTACAGAAGTCAGCCGTCCAATTGTGGTTTTAGCAGCAATTGACCTTACCACGTGGAAGCTATAGCTATCTGCGTGACATCCGAGTCCTAGAAGAACAACAATGTGGAATGGCTTACTTGGATAATTGTTCATTAAACCAAAAGAACGGAATAAGAACAGTCCTTTATACCAATGTTGTTTCCTTCGACACGTGTGTCTAGCTTCCGTCCCTCTGCAATACGATAAAAAGTGTTAGAGTAAGAAACATTGAAGGAAATAACAAACAAATGAAATCAACAACAGAAGTCAGGCGTCCAATTGTGGTTACAGCAGCAATTGACCTTACCACGTGGGAGATTATAGCTACCTGTGTGACATCCGAGTCCAAGAAAATCAACAATGTTGAATGGCTTACTTGAACAATTGTTCATTAAACAGAGAAAAAAGGAATAAGAACAGTCTCGTATACCAAAGTGGTTTCTTTAGACACGTGTGTCAAGCTTTCGTCCCTCTGCAATACGATAAAAGAGTGAGAAACATTGAAGAAAATAACAAACAAATGAAATCAACAACAGAAGTCAGCCGTCCAATTGTGGTTTTAGCAGCAATTGACCTTACCACGTGGAAGCTATAGCTATCTGCGTGACATCCGAGTCCTAGAAGAACAACAATGTGGAATGGCTTACTTGGATAATTGTTCATTAAACCAAAAGAACGGAATAAGAACAGTCCTTTATACCAATGTTGTTTCCTTCGACACGTGTGTCTAGCTTCCGTCCCTCTGCAATAAGATAAAAAGTGTTAGAATAAGCAACATTGAAGGAAATAACAATCAAATGAAATCAACAACAGATGTCAGCCGTCCATTTGTGGTTACAGCAGCAATTGACCATACAACGTGGGAGATTATAGCTACCTGTGTGACATCCGAGTCCAAGAAAATCAACAATGTTGAATGGCTTACTTGAACAATTGTTCATTAAACAGAGAAAAAAGGAATAAGAACAGTCTCGTATACCAAAGTGGTTTCTTTAGACACGTGTGTCAAGCTTTCGTCCCTCTGCAATACGATAAAAGAGTGAGAAACATTGAAGAAAATAACAAACAAATGAAATCAACAACAGAAGTCAGCCGTCCAATTGTGGTTACAGCAGCAATTGACCTTACCACGTGGGAGATTATAGCTACCTGCGTGACATCGGAGTCCAAGAAAATCAACAATGTGAAACGGCTTACTTGGATAATTGTTCATTAAACAGAAAGAAGCGATTAAGAACAGTCCTTTATACCAATGTGGTTTCCTTAGACACGTGTGTCAAGCTTTCGTCCCTCTGCAATACGACAAAAAGTGTTAGTGTGAGAAACATTGAAGGAAATAACAAACAAATGAAATCAACAACAGAAGTCAGCCGTCCAATTGTGATTACAGCAGCTATTGACCTTACAACGTGGGAGCTATAGCTACCTGCGTGACATCCAAGTCCAAAAAAAACAACAATGTCGAATGGCTTACTTGGATAATTGTTCATCAAACAAAAAGAAGGGAATAAGAACAGTCCCTTATACCAATGTGGTTTCCTTAGACTCGTGTGTCAAGCTTTCGTATCTGTGCAATACGATGAAAAGTGTTAGAATGAGAAACATTGAAGGAAATAACAAACAAATGAAATCAACAGCAGAATTCAGCCGTCCAATTGTGGTCACAGCAGCAATTGACCATACCATGTGGGAGATTATAGCTACCTGCGTGACATCGGAGTCCAAGAAAATCAACAATGTGAAATGGCTCACTTGAATAATTGTTCATTAAACAAAAAAAAAGGGAATAAGAACACTTCCTTATACCAAAGTGGTTTCCTTAGACACGTGTGTCAAGTTTTCGATCCTCTGCAATACGATAAAGAGTGTTAGAGTGAGAAACATTGAAGGAAATAACAAACAAATGAAATCAACTACAGAAGTCAGCCGTCCAATTGTGGTTTTAGTAGCAATTGACCTTACCACGTGGAAGCTATAGCTACCTGCGTGACATCCGAGTCCTAGAAGAACAACAATGTGGAATGGCTTACTTGGATAATTGTTCATTAAACAAAAAGACGGAAATAAGAACAGTCCTTTATACCAATGTGGTTTCCTTCGACACGTGTGTCTAGCTTTCGTCCCTGTGCAATAAGATAAAAAGTGTTAGAATAAGCAACATTGAAGGAAATATTAATCAAATGAAATCAACAACAGAAGTGAGCCGTCCATTTGTGGTTACAGCAGCAATTGACCTTAACACGTGGGAGATTATAGCTACCTGCGTGACATCCGAGTCCAAGAAAAACAACAATGTGGAATGGCTTACTTGAACAATTGTTCATTAAACAAAAAAAAAGGGAATAAGAACAGTCCTTTATACCAAAGTGGTTTCCTCAGACACGTGTGTCTAGCTTTCCTCCCTCTGCAATACGATAAAAGTGAGTAAGAAACATTGAGGGAAATAACAAACAAATGAAATCAACAGCAGAATTCAGCCGTCCAATTGTGGTTACAGCAGCAATTGACCTTACCATGTGGGAGATTATAGCTACCTGCGTGACATCGGAGTCCAAGAGAATCAACAATGTGAAATGGCTCACTTGAATAATTGTTCATTAAACAAAAAATAAGGAAATATGAACAGTCCCTTATACCAAAGTGGTTTCCTTAGACACGTGTGTCAAGTTTTCGTTCCTCTGCAATACGATAAAGAGTGTTAGAGTAAGAAACATTGAAGGAAATAACAAACAAATGAAATCAACAACAGAAGATTGCCGTCCAATTGTGTTTTCAGCAGCAATTGACCATACCACGTGGGAGATTATAGCTACCTGCGTGACATCCGAGTCCAAAAAAATTAACAATGTGGAATGACTTACTTGAACAATTGTTCATTAAACAAAAAAAAAAGGGAATAAGAACAGTCCCTTATACCAAAGTGGTTTCCTCAGACACGTGGGTCTAGCTTTCCTCCCTCTGCAATACGATAAAAAGTGTTAGAGTAAGAAACATTGAGGGAAATAACAAACAAATGAAATCAACAACAGAAGTCAGCCGTCCAATTGTGGTTACACCAGCAATTGACCTTACCACGTGAGAGCTATAGCTACTTGCGTGAATACGATGAAAAGTGTTAGAATGAGAAACATTGAAGGAAATAACAAACAAATGAAATCAACAGCAGAATTCAGCCGTCCAATTGTGGTTACAGCAGCAATTGACCTTACCATGTGGGAGATTATAGCTACCTGCGTGACATCGGAGTCCAAGAAAATCAACAATGTGGAATGGCTTACTTGAACAATTGTTCATTAAACAAAAAAAAAGGGAATAAGAACAGTCCCGTATACCAAAGTGGTTTCTTTAGACACGTGTGTAAAGCTTTCTTCCCTCTGCAATACGATAAAAGAGTGAGAAACATTGAAGGAAATAACAAACAAATGAAATCAACAACAGGAGTCAGCCGTCCATTTGTGTTTACAGCAGCAATTGACCTTACCACGTGGGAGATCATAGCCACCTGCGTGACATCCGAGTCCAAGAAAATCAACAATGTGGAATGGCTTACTTGAACAATTGTTCATTAAACAAAAAAAAAGGGAATAAGAACAGTCCTTTATACCAAAGTGGTTTCCTCAGACACGTGTGTCTAGCTTTACTCCCTCTGCAATACGATAAAAAGTGTTAGAGTAAGAAACATTGAGGGAAATAACAAACAAATGAAATCAACAACAGAAGTCAGCAGTCCAATTGTGGTTACACCAGCAATTGACCTTACCACGTGAGAGCTATAGCTACCTGCGTGACATCCAAGTCCAAGAAAAACAACAATGTCGAATGGCTCACTTGTATAATTGTTCATTAAACAAAAAGAAGGGAACAAGAACAGTCCCTTATACCAATGTGGTTTCCTTAGACTCGTGTGTCAAGCTTTCGTCCCTGTGCAATACGATGAAAAGTGTTAGAATGAGAAACATTGAAGGACATAACAAACAAATGAAATCAACAGCAGAATTCAGCCTTCCAATTGTGGTTACAGCAGCAATTGACCTTACCATGTGGTAGATTATAGCTACCTGCGTGACATCCGAGTCCAAGAAAATCAACAATGTGGAATGGCTAACTTGAATAATTGTTCATTAAACAAAAAAAAAGGGGATAAGAACAGTCCCTCATACCAAAGTGGTTTCCTTAGACACGTGTGTCAAGTTTTCGTTCCTCTGCAATACGATAAAGAGTGTTAGAGAAAGAAACATTGAGAGAAATAACACACAAATGAAATCAACAACAGAAGTCAGCCGTCCAATTGTGGTAACAGCAGCAATTGACCTTACCACGTGTGAGCTATAGCTACCTGCGTGATATCCGAGTCCAAGAAAAACAACAATGTGGAATGGCTTACTCGAATAATTGTTCATTAAACAAGAAGAAGGGAGGGAATAAGAACAGTCCCTTATACCAATGTGGTTTCCTTAGACACGTGTGTCAAGCTTTCGTCCCTGTGCAATAAGATAAAAAGTGTAAGATTAAGAAACATTGAAGGAAATAACAAACAAATGAAATCAACAACAGAAGTCAGCCGTCCTTTCGTGTTTACAGCAGCAATTGACCTTACCACGTGGGAGATCATAGCTACCTGCGTGACATCCGAGTCCAAGAAAATCAACAATGTGGAATGGCTTACTTGAACAATTGTTCATTAAACAAAAAAAAAAAGGAATAAAACAGTCCCGTATACCAAAGTGGTTTCTTTAGACACGTGTGTCAAGCTTTCGTCCCTCTGCAATACGATAAAAGAGTGAGAAACATTGAAGGAAATAACAAACAAATGAAATCAACAACAGAAGTCAGCCGTCCAATTGTGGTTACAGCAGCAATTGACCTTACCACGTGGAGATTATAGCTAGCTGCGTGACATCGGAGTCCAAGAAAATCAACAATGTGAAACGGCTTACTTGGATAATTGTTCATTAAACAAAAAGAAGGGAATAAGAACAGTCCTTTATACCAATGTGGTTTCCTTAGACACGTGTGTCAAGCTTTCGTCCCTCTGCAATACGACAAAAAGTGTTAGTGTGAGAAACATTGAAGGAAATAACAAACAAATGAAATCAACAACAGAAGTCAGCCGTCCAATTGTGGTTACAGCAGCAATTGACCTTACAACGTGGGAGATTATAGCTACCTGCGTGATATCCGAGTCCAAGAAAATCAACAATGTGGAATGGCTTACTTGAACAATTGTTCATTGAACCAAAAAAAAAAGGAATACAAACAGTCCCTTATACCAAAGTGGTTTCCTTAGACACGTGTGTCAAGTTTTCGTTCCTCTGCAATACGATAAAGAGTGTTAGAGTGAGAAACATTGAAGGAAATAACAAACAAATGAAATCAACAACAGAAGTCAGCCGTCCAATTGTGGTTACAGCAGCAATTGACCTTACAACGTGGGAGATTATAGTTACCTGCGTGATATCCGAGTCCAAGAAAATCAACAATGTGAAATGGCTTACTTGAATAATTGTTCATTAAACAAAAAAAAAGAGAATAAGAACACTTCCTTATACCAAAGTGGTTTCCTTAGACACGTGTGTCAAGTTTTCGTTCCTCTGCAATACGATAAAGAGTGTTAGAGTGAGAAACATTGAAGGAAATAACAAACAAATGAAATCAACAACAGAAGTCAGCCGTCCAATTGTGGTTTTAGCAGCAATTGACCTTACCACGTGGAAGCTATAGCTACCTGCGTGACATCCGAGTCCAAGAAGAACAACAATGTGGAATGGCTTACTTGGATAATTGTTCATTAAACAAAAAGAAGGAAATAAGAACAGTCCTTTATACCAATGTGGTTTCCCTCGACACGTGTGTCTAGCTTTCGTCCCTGTGCAATAAGATAAAAAGTGTTAGAATAAGCAACATTGAAGGAAATATTAATCAAATGAAATCAACAACAGAAGTAAGCCGTCCATTTTTGGTTACAGCAGCAATTGAACTTAACACGTTGGAAGATTATGGCTACCTGCGTGACATCCGAGTACAAGAAAAAAAAAATTTTGGAATGGCTTACTTGGAATTGTTCGTTAAATGAAGAAAAAGAGAATAAGCACAATCTCCCAAAGCAGAGCGGTTTTCTTAGACACGTGTGTCAAGCTTTCGTCCCTCTGCAATACGATAAAAGAGTAAGAAACATTTAAGGAAATAACAAACAAATGAAATCAACAACAGAAGATAGCCGTCCAATTGTGTTTACAGCAGCAATTGACCTTACCACGTGGGAGATTATAGCTACCTGCGTGACATCCGAGTCCAAGAAAATCAACAATGTGGAATGGCTTACTTGAACAATTGTTCATTAAACGAAAAAAAAGGGAATAAGAACAGTCCCTTATACCAAAGTGGTTTCCTCAGACACGTGGGTCTAGCTTTCCTCCCTCTGCAATACGATAAAAAGTGTTAGAGTAAGAAACATTGAAGGAAATAACACACAAATGAAATCAACAAAAGAAGTCAGCCGTCCAATTGTGGTTACAGCACCAATTGACCTTACAACGTGGGAGATTATAGCTACCTGCGTGATATCCGAGTCCAAGAAAATCAACAATGTGAAATGGCTTACTTGAATAATTGTTCATTAAACAAAAAAAAAGAGAATAAGAACACTTCCTTATACCAAAGTGGTTTCCTTAGACACGTGTGTCAAGTTTTCGTTCCTCTGCAATACGATAAAGAGTGTTAGAGTGAGAAACATTGAAGGAAATAACAAAAAATGAAATCAACTACAGAAGTCAGCCGTCCAATTGTGGTTTTAGCAGCAATTGACCTTACCACGTGGAAGCTATAGCTACCTGCGTGACATCCGAGTCCTAGAAGAACAACAATGTGGAATGGCTTACTTGGATAATTGTTCATTAAACAAAAAGAAGGAAATAAGAACAATCCTTTATACCAATGTGGTTTCCTTCGACACGTGTGTCTAGCTTTCGTCCCTGTGCAATAAGATAAAAAGTGTTAAATTAAGCAACATTGAAGGAAATATTAATCAAATGAAATCAACAACAGAAGTAAGCCGTCCATTTGTGGTTACAGCAGCAATTGAACTCAACACGTTGGAAGATTATAACTACCTGCGTGACATCCGAGTCCAAGAAAAACAACATTTTGGAATGGCTTACTTGGAATTGTTCGTTAAATGAAGAAAAAGAGAATAAGCACAATCTCCCAAAGCAGAGCGGTTTTCTTAGACACGTGTGTCAAGCTTTCGTCCCTCTGCAATACGATAAAAGAGTAAGAAACATTGAAGGAAATAACAAACAAATGAAATCAACAACAGAAGATAGCCGTCCAATTGTGTTTACAGCAGCAATTGACCTTACCACGTGGGAGATTATAGCTACCTGCGTGACATCCGAGTCCAAGAAAATCAACAATGTAGAATGGCTTACTTGAACAATTGTTCATTAAACGAAAAAAAAGGGAATAAGAACAGTCCCTTATACCAAAGTGGTTTCCTCAGACACGTGGGTCTAGCTTTCCTCCCTCTGCAATACGATAAAAAGTGTTAGACTAAGAAACATTGGAGGAAATGACAAACAAATGAAATCAACAACAGAAGTCAGCCGTCCATTTGTGTTTACAGCAGCAATTGACCTTACCACGTGGGAGATCATAGCCACCTGCGTGACATCCGAGTCCAAGAAAATCAACAATGGGGAATGGCTTACTTGAACAATTGTTCATTAAACAAAAAAAAAGGGAATAAGAACAGTCCTTTATACCTAAGTGGTTTCCTCAGACACGTGTGTCTAGCTTTCCTCCCTCTGCAATACGATAAAAAGTGTTAGAGTAAGAAACATTGAGGGAAATAACAAACAAATGAAATCAACAACAGAAGTCAGCCGTCCAATTGTGGTTACACCAGCAATTGACCTTACCACGTGAGAGCTATAGCTACCTGCGTGAATACGATGAAAAGTGTTAGAATGAGAAACATTGAAGGAAATAACAAACAAATGAAATCAACAGCAGAATTCAGCCGTCCAATTGTGGTTACAGCAGCAATTGACCTTACCATGTGGGAGATTATAGCTACCTGCGTGACATCGGAGTCCAAGAAAATCAACAATGTGGAATGGCTTACTTGAACAATTGTTCATTAAACAAAAAAAAAGGGAATAAGAACAGTCCCGTATACCAAAGTGGTTTCCTCAGACACGTGGGTCTAGCTTTCCTCCCTCTGCAATACGATAAAAAGTGTTAGAGTAAGAAACATTGAGGGAAATAACAAACAAATGAAATCAACAACAGAAGTCAGCCGTCCAATTGTGGTTACACCAGCAATTGACCTTACCACGTGAGAGCTATAGCTACTTGCGTGAATACGATGAAAAGTGTTAGAATGAGAAACATTGAAGGAAATAACAAACAAATGAAATCAACAGCAGAATTCAGCCGTCCAATTGTGGTTACAGCAGCAATTGACCTTACCATGTGGGAGATTATAGCTACCTGCGTGACATCGGAGTCCAAGAAAATCAACAATGTGGAATGGCTTACTTGAACAATTGTTCATTAAACAAAAAAAAAGGGAATAAGAACAGTCCCGTATACCAAAGTGGTTTCTTTAGACACGTGTGTAAAGCTTTCTTCCCTCTGCAATACGATAAAAGAGTGAGAAACATTGAAGGAAATAACAAACAAATGAAATCAACAACAGGAGTCAGCCGTCCATTTGTGTTTACAGCAGCAATTGACCTTACCACGTGGGAGATCATAGCCACCTGCGTGACATCCGAGTCCAAGAAAATCAACAATGTGGAATGGCTTACTTGAACAATTGTTCATTAAACAAAAAAAAAGGGAATAAGAACAGTCCTTTATACCAAAGTGGTTTCCTCAGACACGTGTGTCTAGCTTTACTCCCTCTGCAATACGATAAAAAGTGTTAGAGTAAGAAACATTGAGGGAAATAACAAACAAATGAAATCAACAACAGAAGTCAGCAGTCCAATTGTGGTTACACCAGCAATTGACCTTACCACGTGAGAGCTATAGCTACCTGCGTGACATCCAAGTCCAAGAAAAACAACAATGTCGAATGGCTCACTTGTATAATTGTTCATTAAACAAAAAGAAGGGAACAAGAACAGTCCCTTATACCAATGTGGTTTCCTTAGACTCGTGTGTCAAGCTTTCGTCCCTGTGCAATACGATGAAAAGTGTTAGAATGAGAAACATTGAAGGACATAACAAACAAATGAAATCAACAGCAGAATTCAGCCTTCCAATTGTGGTTACAGCAGCAATTGACCTTACCATGTGGTAGATTATAGCTACCTGCGTGACATCGGAGTCCAAGAAAATCAACAATGTGAAATGGCTCACTTGAATAATTGTTCATTAAACAAAAAAAAAGGGGATAAGAACAGTCCCTTATACCAAAGTGGTTTCCTTAGACACGTGTGTCAAGTTTTCGTTCCTCTGCAATACGATAAAGAGTGTTAGAGAAAGAAACATTGAGAGAAATAACACACAAATGAAATCAACAACAGAAGTCAGCCGTCCAATTGTGGTAACAGCAGCAATTGACCTTACCACGTGTGAGCTATAGCTACCTGCGTGATATCCGAGTCCAAGAAAAACAACAATGTGGAATGGCTTACTCGAATAATTGTTCATTAAACAAGAAGAAGGGAGGGAATAAGAACAGTCCCTTATACCAATGTGGTTTCCTTAGACACGTGTGTCAAGCTTTCGTCCCTGTGCAATAAGATAAAAAGTGTAAGATTAAGAAACATTGAAGGAAATAACAAACAAATGAAATCAACAACAGAAGTCAGCCGTCCTTTCGTGTTTACAGCAGCAATTGACCTTACCACGTGGGAGATCATAGCTACCTGCGTGACATCCGAGTCCAAGAAAATCAACAATGTGGAATGGCTTACTTGAACAATTGTTCATTAAACAAAAAAAAAAAGGAATAAAACAGTCCCGTATACCAAAGTGGTTTCTTTAGACACGTGTGTCAAGCTTTCGTCCCTCTGCAATACGATAAAAGAGTGAGAAACATTGAAGGAAATAACAAACAAATGAAATCAACAACAGAAGTCAGCCGTCCAATTGTGGTTACAGCAGCAATTGACCTTACCACGTGGAGATTATAGCTAGCTGCGTGACATCGGAGTCCAAGAAAATCAACAATGTGAAACGGCTTACTTGGATAATTGTTCATTAAACAAAAAGAAGAGAATAAGAACAGTCCTTTATACCAATGTGGTTTCCTTAGACACGTGTGTCAAGCTTTCGTCCCTCTGCAATAACAAACAAATGAAATCAACAACAGAAGTCAGCCGTCCAATTGTGGTTACAGCAGCAATTGACCTTACAACGTGGGAGATTATAGCTACCTGCGTGATATCCGAGTCCAAGAAAATCAACAATGTGGAATGGCTTACTTGAACAATTGTTCATTGAACCAAAAAAAAAAGAAATACAAACAGTCCCTTATACCAAAGTGGTTTCCTTAGACACGTGTGTCAAGTTTTCGTTCCTCTGCAATACGATAAAGAGTGTTAGAGTGAGAAACATTGAAGGAAATAACAAACAAATGAAATCAACAACAGAAGTCAGCCGTCCAATTGTGGTTACAGCAGCAATTGACCTTACAACGTGGGAGATTATAGTTACCTGCGTGATATCCGAGTCCAAGAAAATCAACAATGTGAAATGGCTTACTTGAATAATTGTTCATTAAACAAAAAAAAAGAGAATAAGAACACTTCCTTATACCAAAGTGGTTTCCTTAGACACGTGTGTCAAGTTTTCGTTCCTCTGCAATACGATAAAGAGTGTTAGAGTGAGAAACATTGAAGGAAATAACAAACAAATGAAATCAACTACAGAAGTCAGCCGTCCAATTGTGGTTTTAGCAGCAATTGACCTTACCACGTGGAAGCTATAGCTACCTGCGTGACATCCGAGTCCTAGAAGAACAACAATGTGGAATGGCTTACTTGGATAATTGTTCATTAAACAAAAAGAAGGAAATAAGAACAGTCCTTTATACCAATGTGGTTTCCCTCGACACGTGTGTCTAGCTTTCGTCCCTGTGCAATAAGATAAAAAGTGTTAGAATAAGCAACATTGAAGGAAATATTAATCAAATGAAATCAACAACAGAAGTAAGCCGTCCATTTTTGGTTACAGCAGCAATTGAACTTAACACGTTGGAAGATTATGGCTACCTGCGTGACATCCGAGTACAAGAAAAAAAAAATTTTGGAATGGCTTACTTGGAATTGTTCGTTAAATGAAGAAAAAGAGAATAAGCACAATCTCCCAAAGCAGAGCGGTTTTCTTAGACACGTGTGTCAAGCTTTCGTCCCTCTGCAATACGATAAAAGAGTAAGAAACATTTAAGGAAATAACAAACAAATGAAATCAACAACAGAAGATAGCCGTCCAATTGTGTTTACAGCAGCAATTGACCTTACCACGTGGGAGATTATAGCTACCTGCGTGACATCCGAGTCCAAGAAAATCAACAATGTGGAATGGCTTACTTGAACAATTGTTCATTAAACGAAAAAAAAGGGAATAAGAACAGTCCCTTATACCAAAGTGGTTTCCTCAGACACGTGGGTCTAGCTTTCCTCCCTCTGCAATACGATAAAAAGTGTTAGAGTAAGAAACATTGAAGGAAATAACACACAAATGAAATCAACAAAAGAAGTCAGCCGTCCAATTGTGGTTACAGCACCAATTGACCTTACAACGTGGGAGATTATAGCTACCTGCGTGATATCCGAGTCCAAGAAAATCAACAATGTGAAATGGCTTACTTGAATAATTGTTCATTAAACAAAAAAAAAGAGAATAAGAACACTTCCTTATACCAAAGTGGTTTCCTTAGACACGTGTGTCAAGTTTTCGTTCCTCTGCAATACGATAAAGAGTGTTAGAGTGAGAAACATTGAAGGAAATAACAAAAAATGAAATCAACTACAGAAGTCAGCCGTCCAATTGTGGTTTTAGCAGCAATTGACCTTACCACGTGGAAGCTATAGCTACCTGCGTGACATCCGAGTCCTAGAAGAACAACAATGTGGAATGGCTTACTTGGATAATTGTTCATTAAACAAAAAGAAGGAAATAAGAACAATCCTTTATACCAATGTGGTTTCCTTCGACACGTGTGTCTAGCTTTCGTCCCTGTGCAATAAGATAAAAAGTGTTAAATTAAGCAACATTGAAGGAAATATTAATCAAATGAAATCAACAACAGAAGTAAGCCGTCCATTTGTGGTTACAGCAGCAATTGAACTCAACACGTTGGAAGATTATAACTACCTGCGTGACATCCGAGTCCAAGAAAAACAACATTTTGGAATGGCTTACTTGGAATTGTTCGTTAAATGAAGAAAAAGAGAATAAGCACAATCTCCCAAAGCAGAGCGGTTTTCTTAGACACGTGTGTCAAGCTTTCGTCCCTCTGCAATACGATAAAAGAGTAAGAAACATTTAAGGAAATAACAAACAAATGAAATCAACAACAGAAGATAGCCGTCCAATTGTGTTTACAGCAGCAATTGACCTTACCACGTGGGAGATTATAGCTACCTGCGTGACATCCGAGTCCAAGAAAATCAACAATGTGGAATGGCTTACTTGAACAATTGTTCATTAAACGAAAAAAAAGGGAATAAGAACAGTCCCTTATACCAAAGTGGTTTCCTCAGACACGTGGGTCTAGCTTTCCTCCCTCTGCAATACGATAAAAAGTGTTAGAGTAAGAAACATTGAAGGAAATAACACACAAATGAAATCAACAAAAGAAGTCAGCCGTCCAATTGTGGTTACAGCACCAATTGACCTTACAACGTGGGAGATTATAGCTACCTGCGTGATATCCGAGTCCAAGAAAATCAACAATGTGAAATGGCTTACTTGAATAATTGTTCATTAAACAAAAAAAAAGAGAATAAGAACACTTCCTTATACCAAAGTGGTTTCCTTAGACACGTGTGTCAAGTTTTCGTTCCTCTGCAATACGATAAAGAGTGTTAGAGTGAGAAACATTGAAGGAAATAACAAAAAATGAAATCAACTACAGAAGTCAGCCGTCCAATTGTGGTTTTAGCAGCAATTGACCTTACCACGTGGAAGCTATAGCTACCTGCGTGACATCCGAGTCCTAGAAGAACAACAATGTGGAATGGCTTACTTGGATAATTGTTCATTAAACAAAAAGAAGGAAATAAGAACAATCCTTTATACCAATGTGGTTTCCTTCGACACGTGTGTCTAGCTTTCGTCCCTGTGCAATAAGATAAAAAGTGTTAAATTAAGCAACATTGAAGGAAATATTAATCAAATGAAATCAACAACAGAAGTAAGCCGTCCATTTGTGGTTACAGCAGCAATTGAACTCAACACGTTGGAAGATTATAACTACCTGCGTGACATCCGAGTCCAAGAAAAACAACATTTTGGAATGGCTTACTTGGAATTGTTCGTTAAATGAAGAAAAAGAGAATAAGCACAATCTCCCAAAGCAGAGCGGTTTTCTTAGACACGTGTGTCAAGCTTTCGTCCCTCTGCAATACGATAAAAGAGTAAGAAACATTGAAGGAAATAACAAACAAATGAAATCAACAACAGAAGATAGCCGTCCAATTGTGTTTACAGCAGCAATTGACCTTACCACGTGGGAGATTATAGCTACCTGCGTGACATCCGAGTCCAAGAAAATCAACAATGTAGAATGGCTTACTTGAACAATTGTTCATTAAACGAAAAAAAAGGGAATAAGAACAGTCCCTTATACCAAAGTGGTTTCCTCAGACACGTGGGTCTAGCTTTCCTCCCTCTGCAATACGATAAAAAGTGTTAGACTAAGAAACATTGGAGGAAATGACAAACAAATGAAATCAACAACAGAAGTCAGCCGTCCATTTGTGTTTACAGCAGCAATTGACCTTACCACGTGGGAGATCATAGCCACCTGCGTGACATCCGAGTCCAAGAAAATCAACAATGGGGAATGGCTTACTTGAACAATTGTTCATTAAACAAAAAAAAAGGGAATAAGAACAGTCCTTTATACCTAAGTGGTTTCCTCAGACACGTGTGTCTAGCTTTCCTCCCTCTGCAATACGATAAAAAGTGTTAGAGTAAGAAACATTGAGGGAAATAACAAACAAATGAAATCAACAACAGAAGTCAGCCGTCCAATTGTGGTTACACCAGCAATTGACCTTACCACGTGAGAGCTATAGCTACCTGCGTGAATACGATGAAAAGTGTTAGAATGAGAAACATTGAAGGAAATAACAAACAAATGAAATCAACAGCAGAATTCAGCCGTCCAATTGTGGTTACAGCAGCAATTGACCTTACCATGTGGGAGATTATAGCTACCTGCGTGACATCGGAGTCCAAGAAAATCAACAATGTGGAATGGCTTACTTGAACAATTGTTCATTAAACAAAAAAAAAGGGAATAAGAACAGTCCCGTATACCAAAGTGGTTTCTTTAGGCACGTGTGTAAAGCTTTCTTCCCTCTGCAATACGATAAAAGAGTGAGAAACATTGAAGGAAATAACAAACAAATGAAATCAACAACAGGAGTCAGCCGTCCAATTGTGGTTACAGCAGCAATTGACCTTACCACGTGGAGATTATAGCTAGCTGCGTGACATCGGAGTCCAAGAAAATCAACAATGTGAAACGGCTTACTTGGATAATTGTTCATTAAACAAAAAGAAGAGAATATGAACAGTCCTTTATACCAATGTGGTTTCCTTAGACACGTGTGTCAAGCTTTCGTCCCTCTGCAATACGACAAAAAGTGTTAGTGTGAGAAACATTGAAGGAAATAACAAACAAATGGAATCAACAACAGAAGTCAGCCGTCCAATTGTGGTTACAGCAGCAATTGACCTTACAACGTGGGAGATTATAGCTACCTGCGTGATATCCGAGTCCAAGAAAATCAACAATGTGGAATGGCTTACTTGAACAATTGTTCATTGAACCAAAAAAAAAAGGAATACAAACAGTCCCTTATACCAAAGTGGTTTCCTTAGACACGTGTGTCAAGTTTTCGTTCCTCTGCAATACGATAAAGAGTGTTAGAGTGAGAAACATTGAAGGAAATAACAAACAAATGAAATCAACAACAGAAGTCAGCCGTCCAATTGTGGTTACAGCAGCAATTGACCTTACAACGTGGGAGATTATAGCTACCTGCGTGATATCCGAGTCCAAGAAAATCAACAATGTGGAATGGCTTACTTGAACAATTGTTCATTGAACCAAAAAAAAAAGGAATACAAACAGTCCCTTATACCAAAGTGGTTTCCTTAGACACGTGTGTCAAGTTTTCGTTCCTCTGCAATACGATAAAGAGTGTTAGAGTGGGAAACATTGAAGGAAATAACAAGCAAATGAAATCAACTACAGAAGTCAGCCGTCCAATTGTGGTTTTAGCAGCAATTGACCTTACCACGTGGAAGCTATAGCTATCTGCGTGACATCCGAGTCCTAGAAGAACAACAATGTGGAATGGCTTACTTGGATAATTGTTCATTAAACAAAAAGAAGGAAATAAGAACAGTCCTTTATACCAATGTGGTTTCCTTCGAAACGTGTGTCTAGCTTTCGTCCCTGTGCAATAAGATAAAAAGTGTTAGAATAAGCAACATTGAAGGAAATATTAATCAAATGAAATCAACAACAGAAGTAAGCCGTCCAATTGTGGTTACACCAGCAATTGACCTTACCAGGTGGGAGCTATAGCTACCTGCGTGACATCCGAGTCCAAGAAAAACAACATTTTGGAATGGCTTACTTGGATTTGTTCGTTAAATGAAGAAAAGGGAATGAGCACAATCTCCCAAAGCAGAGCGGTTTTCTTAGACACGTGTGTCAAGCTTTCGTCCCTCTGCAATACGATAAAAGAGTAAGAAACATTGAAGGAAATAACAAACAAATGAAATCAACAACAGAAGATAGCCGTCCAATTGTGTTTACAGCAGCAATTGACCTTACCACGTGGGAGATTATAGGTACCTGCGTGACATCCGAGTCCAAGAAAACCAACAATGTGGAATGGCTTACTTGAACAATTGTTCATTAAACGAAAAAAAGGGAATAAGAACAGTCCCTTATACCAAAGTGGTTTCCTCAGACACGTGGGTCTAGCTTTCCTCCCTCTGCAATACGATAAAAAGTGTTAGAGTAAGAAACATTGAAGGAAATAACAAACAAATGAAATCAACAACAGAAGTCAGCCAACCAATTGTGTTTACAGCAGAAATTGACCTTACCACGAGGGAGATTATAGCTACCTGCGTGACATCCGAGTCCAAGAAAATCAACAATGTGGAATGGCTTACTTGAACAATTGTTCATTAAACAAAAAAAAAGGGAATGAGAACAGTCCCGTATACCAAAGTGGTTTCCTTAGACACGTGTGTCAAGTTTTCGTTCCTCTGCAATACGATAAAGAGTGTTAGAGAAAGAAACATTGAGAAAAATAACACACAAATGAAATCAACAACAGAAGTCAGCCGTCCAATTGTGGTAACAGCAGCAATTGACCTTACCACGTGCGAGCTATAGCTACCTGCGTGATATCCGAGTCCAAGAAAAACAACAATGTGGAATGGCTTACTTGAATAATTGTTCATTAAACAAGAAGAAGGGAATAAGAACAGTCCCTTATACCAATGTGGTTTCCTTAGACACGTGTGTCAAGCTTTCGTCCCTGTGCAATAAGATAAAAAGTGTTAGATTGAGAAACATTGAAGGAAATAACAAACAAATGAAATCAACAACAGAAGTCAGCCGTCCATTTGTGTTTACAGCAGCAATTGACCTTACCACGTGGGAGCTATAGCTACCTGCGTGACGTCCAAATCCAGAAAATCAACAAAATGGAACTATTCGTCGCAACTCTGCTTACCGATTTTCCGTAGTCCCCATAGTTTAGGAGAAATTTGAATTCGAAATTTTTGGAAAAAACCGTAAAAATTCAATCTCTCTATAAAAATCGTTAATCTCCTAAACTATTCGTCGCAGACCTCTCATATAAAAACTTTCGTGATCTACGTGAACAGATCAATAGAAAAAGAGGTATATTATCACCAAGAAGGAACTTTTAATTTTTTACAATTTTTTAAGGTCCGGGTTAAGGAAAATTCGAGAAAATTCAATATCTCTACAAAAATCGTTATATCTCCTGAACTATTCGTCGCAGACCCCTCAAATAAAAACTTTCGTGATCTACGTGAACAGATCAATAGAAAAAGAGGTATTTTATTACCAAGAAAGATCTTTTAATTTTTTACAATTTTTCAAGGTCCGGGGTAAGGAAAATTCGAGAAAATTCAATCTCTCTATAAAAATCGTTATATCTCCTAAACTATTCGTCGCAGACTCCTCAAATAAAAACTTTCGTGATCTACATGACCAGATCAATAGAAAAAGAGGTATATTATTACCAAGAAGGAACTTTCAATTTTTTACAATTTTTTAAGGTCCGGGGCAAGGAAAATTCGAGAAAATTCGAGAAAATTTTTCGACTCAAATATTGTCAGGCGAGAGTGGAATTCGAATAATCATGAACTGCCAATACCAACTCTGCTTACCGATTTTCCGTAGTCCCCATAGTTTAGGAGAAATTTGAAGTCAAAATTTTTGGAAAAAACCGTAAAAATTCAATCTCTCTATAAAAATCGTTATATCTCCTAAACTATTCGTCGCAGACTCCTCAAATAAAAACTTTCGTGATCTACATGACCAGATCAATAGAAAAAGAGGTATTTTATTACCAAGAAAGATCTTTTAATTTTTTACAATTTTTCAAGGTCCGGGGTAAGGAAAATTCGAGAAAATTCAATCTCTCTATAAAAATCGTTATATCTCCTAAACTATTCGTCGCAGACTCCTCAAATAAAAACTTTCGTGATCTACATGACCAGATCAATAGAAAAAGAGGTATCTTATTACCAAGAAGGAACTTTTAATTTTTTACAATTTTTTAAGGTCCGGGGTAAGGAAAATTCGAGAAAATTCGAGAAAATTTTTCGAATCAAATATTGTCAGGCGAGAGTGGGATTCGAATAACCATGAATTGCCAATACCAACTCTGCTTACCGATTTTCCGTAGTCCCCATAGTTTAGGAGAAATTTGAATTCGAAATTTTTGGAAAAAACCGTAAAAATTCAATCTCTCTACAAAAATCGTTATATCTCCTAAACTATTCGTCGCAAACCCCTCAAATAAAAACTTTCGTGATCAACGTGACCAGTTCAATAAAAAAAGAGGTATATTATTACCAAGAAGGAACTTTTAATTTTTTACAATTTTTTAAGGTCCGGGGTAAGGAAAATTCGAGAAAATTCGAGAAAATTCTTCGACTCAAATATTGTCATTCGTGAGTGGAATTCGAATAATCATGAACTGCCAATACCAACTCTGCTTACCGATTTTCCGTAGTCCCCATAGTTAAGGAGAAATTTGAAGTCGAAATTTTTGGAAAAAACCGTAAAAATTCAATCTCTCTATAAAAATCGTTATATCTCCTAAACTATTCGTCGGAGAGCCCTCATATGAAAACTTTCGTGATCTACGTGAACAGATCAATAGAAAAAGAGGTATATTATCACCAAGAAGGAACTTTTAATTTTTTACAATTTTTAAAGGTCCGGGGTAAGGAAAATTCGAGAAAATTCAATCTCTCTACAAAAATCGGTATATCTCCTAAACTATTCGTCGCAGAACCCTTAAATAAAAACTTTCGTGATCTACGTGAACAGATCAATAGAAAAAGAGGTATTTTATTACCAAGAAAGATCTTTCAATTTTTTACAATTTTTCAAGGTCCGGGGTAAGGAAAATTCGAGAAAATTCAATCTCTCTATAAAAATCGTTATATCTCCTAAACTATTCGTCGCAGACTCCTCAAATAAAAACTTTCGTGATCTACATGACCAGATCAATAGAAAAAGAGGTATATTATTACCAAGAAAAAACTTTTAATTTTTCACAATTTTTTAAGGTCCGGGGTAAGGAAAATTCGAGAAAATTCAATATCTCTACAAAAATCGTTATATCTCCTAAACTATTCGTCGCAGAACCCTTAAATAAAAACTTTCGTGATCTACGTGAACAGATCAATAGAAAAAGAGGTATTTTATTACCAAGAAAGATCTTTCAATTTTTTACAATTTTTCAAGGTCCGGGGTAAGGAAAATTCGAGAAAATTCAATCTCTCTATAAAAATCGTTATATCTCCTAAACTATTCGTCGCAAACCCCTCAAATAAAAACTTTCGTGATCTCCGTGACCAGATCAATAGAAAAAGAGGTATATTATCACCAAGAAGGAACTTTTAATTTTTCACAATTTTTTAAGGTCCGGGGTAAGGAAAATTCGAGAAAATCCAATCTCTCTACAAAAATCGTTATATCTCCTAAACTATTCGTCGCAGACTCCTCAAATAAAAACTTTCGTGATCTACATGACCAGATCAATAGAAAAAGAGGTATATTATTACCAAGAAAGGTCTTTTAATTTTTTACAATTTTTCAAGGTCCGGGGTAAGGAAAATTCGAGAAACTTCAATCTCTCTATAAAAATCGTTATATCTCCTAAACTATTCGTCGCAGACTCCTCAAATAAAAACTTTCGTGATCTACATGAGATCAATAGAAAAAGAGGTATATTATAACCAAGAAGGAACTTTCAATTTTTTACAATTTTTTAAGGTCCGGGGTAAGGAAAATTCGAGAAAATTCGAGAAAATTTTTCGACTCAAATATTGTCAGGCGAGAGTGGGATTCGAATAACCATGAACTGCCAATACCAACTCTGCTTACCGATTTTCCGTAGTCCCCATAGTTTAGGAGAAATTTGAATTCGAAATTTTTGGAAAAAACCGTAAAAATTCAATCTCCCTATAAAAATCGTTATATCTCCTAAACTATTCGTCGCAGACCCCTCATATAAAAACTTTCGTGATCTACGTGAACAGATCAATAGAAAAAGAGGTATATTATCACCAAGAAGGAACTTTTAATTTTTTACAATTTATTAAAGTCCGGGGTAAGGAAAATTCGAGAAAATTCAATCTCTCAACAAAAATCGTTATATCTCCTAAACTATTCGTCGCAGACCCCTCAAATAAAAACTTTCGTGATCTACGTGAACAGATCAATAGAAAAAGAGGTATTTTATTACCAAGAAAGATCTTTTAATTTTTTACAATTTTTCAAGGTCCGGGGTAAGGAAAATTCGAGAAAATTCAATCTCTCTATAAAAATCGTTATATCTCCTAAACTATTCGTCGCAGACTCCTCAAATAAAAACTTTCGTGATCTACACGACCAGATCAATAGAAAAAGAGGTATATTATTACCAAGAAGGAACTTTCAATTTTTTACAATTTTTTAAGGTCCGGGGTAAGAAAAATTCGAGAAAATTCGAGAAAATTTTTCGACTCAAATATTGTCAGGCGAGAGTGGGATTCGAATAACCATGAACTGCCAATACCAACTCTGCTTACCGATTTTCTGTAGTCCCCATAGTTTAGGAGAAATTTGAATTCGAAATTTTTGGAAAAAACCGTAAAAATTCAACCTCTCTACAAAAATCGTTATATCTCCTAAACTATTCGTCGCAAACCCCTCAAATAAAAACTTTCGTGATCTACGTGACCAGATCAATAGAAAAAGAGGTATATTATTACCAAGAAGGAACTTTTAATTTTTTACAATTTTTTAAGGTCCGGGGTAAGGAAAATTCGAGAAAATTCGAGAAAATTTTTCGACTCAAATATTGTCAGGCGAGAGTGGGATTCGAATAACCATGAACTGCCAATACCAACTCTGCTTACCGATTTTCCGTAGTTCCCATAGTTTAGGAGAAATTTGAATTCGAAATTTTTGGAAAAAACCGTAAAAATTCAATCTCTCTACTAAAATCGTTATATCTCCTAAACTATTCGTCGCAGACCCCTCATATGAAAACTTTCGTGATCTACGTGACCAGATCAATAGAAAAAGAGGTATATTATTACCAAGAAGGAACTTTTAATTTTTTACAATTTTTCAAGGTCCGGGGTAAGAAAAATTCGAGAAAATTCTTCGACTCAAATATTGTCATTCGTGAGTGGAATTCGAATAATCATGAACTGCCAATACCAACTCTGCTTACCGATTTTCCGTAGTCCCCATAGTTTAGGAGAAATTTGAAATCGAAATTTTTGGAAAAAACCGTAAAAATTCAATCTCCCTATAAAAATCGTTATATCTCCTAAACTATTCGTCGCAGACCCCTCATATAAAAACTTTCGTGATCTACGTGAACAGATCAATAGAAAAAGAGGTATATTATCACCAAGAAGGAACTTTTAATTTTTTACAATTTTTTAAGGTCCGGGGTAAGGAAAATTCGAGAAAATCCAATCTCTCTACAAAAATCGTTATATCTCCTAAACTATTCGTCGCAGACTCCTCAAATAAAAACTTTCGTGATCTACATGACCAGATCAATAGAAAAAGAGGTATATTATTACCAAGAAAGATCTTTTAATTTTTTACAATTTTTCAAGGTCCGGGGTAAGGAAAATTCGAGAAACTTCAATCTCTCTATAAAAATCGTTATATCTCCTAAACTATTCGTCGCAGACTCCTCAAATAAAAACTTTCGTGATCTACATGACCAGATCAATAGGAAAAGAGGTATATTATTACCAAGAAGGAACTTTTAATTTTTTACAATTTTTTAAGGTCCGGGGTAAGGAAAATTCGAGAAAATTTTTCGACTCAAATATTGTCAGGCGAGTATGGGATTCGAATAACCATGAACTGCCAATACCAACTCTGCTTACCGATTTTCCGTAGTCCCCATAGTTTAGGAGAAATTTGAATTCGAAATTTTTGGAAAAAACCGTAAAAATTCAATCTCTCTACAAAAATCGTTATATCTCCTAAACTATTCGTCGCAAACCCCTCAAATAAAAACTTTCGTGATCTACGTGACCAGATCAATAGAAAAAGAGGTATATTATTACCAAGAAGGAACTTTTAATTTTTTACAATTTTTTAAGGTCCGGGGTAAGGAAAATTCGAGAAAATTCGAGAAAATTCTTCGACTCAAATATTGTCATTCGTGAGTGGAATTCGAATAATCATGAACTGCCAATACCAACTCTGCTTACCGATTTTCCGTAGTCTCCATAGTTTAGGAGAAATTTGAAGTCGAAATTTTTGGAAAAAACCGTAAAAATTCAATCTCTCTATAAAAATCGTTATATCTCCTAAACTATTCGTCGCAGACCCCTCATATAAAAACTTTCGTGATCTACGTGAACAGATCAATAGAAAAGAGGTATATTATCACCAAGAAGGAACTTTTAATTTTTTACAATTTTTTAAGGTCCGGGGTAAGGAAAATTCGAGAAAATTCAATCTCTCTACAAAAATCGTTAAATTATTCGTCGCAGACCCCTCAAATAAAAACTTTCGTGATCTACGTGAACAGATCAATAGAAAAAGAGGTATTTTAATACCAAGAAAGATCTTTTAATTTTTTACAATTTTTCAAGGTCCGGGGTAAGGAAAATTCGAGAAAATTCAATCTCTCTATAAAAATCGTTATATCTCCTAAACTATTCGTCGCAGACTCCTCAAATAAAAACTTTCGTGATCTACATGACCAGATCAATAGGAAAAGAGGTACATTATTACCAAGAAGGAACTTTTAATTTTTTACAATTTTTTAAGGTCCGGGGTAAGGAAAATTCGAGAAAATTCGAGAAAATTTTTCGACTCAAATATTGTCAGGCGAGTATGGGATTCGAATAACCATGAACTGCCAATACCAACTCTGCTTACCGATTTTCCGTAGTCCCCATAGTTTAGGAGAAATTTGAATTCGAAATCTTTGGAAAAAACCGTAAAAATTCAATCTCTCTACAAAAATCGTTATATCTCCTAAACTATTCGTCGCAAACCCCTCAAATAAAAACTTTCGTGATCTACGTGACCAGATCAATAGAAAAAGAGGTATATTATTACCAAGAAGGAACTTTTAATTTTTTACAATTTTTTGAGGTCCGGGGTAAGGAAAATTCGAGAAAATTCGAGAAAATTCTTCGACTCAAATATTGTCATTCGTGAGTGGAATTCGAATAATCATGAACTGCCAATACCAACTCTGCTTACCTATTTTCCGTAGTCCTCATAGTTTAGGAGAAATTTGAATTCGAAATTTTTGGAAAAAACCGTAAAAATTCAATCTCTCTACTAAAATCGTTATATCTCCTAAACTATTCGTCGCAGACCCCTCATATGAAAACTTTCGTGATCTACGTGACCAGATCAATAGAAAAAGAGGTATATTATTACCAAGAAGGAACTTTTAATTTTTTACAATTTTTCAAGGTCCGGGGTAAGAAAAATTCGAGAAAATTCTTCGACTCAAATATTGTCATTCGTGAGTGGAATTCGAATAATCATGAACTGCCAATACCAACTCTGCTTACCGATTTTCCGTAGTCCCCATAGTTTAGGAGAAATTTGAATTCGAAATTTCTGGAAAAAACCGTAAAAATTCAATCTCTCTACAAAAATCGTTATATCTCCTAAACTATTCGTCGCAAACCCCTCAAATAAAAACTCTCGTGATCTACGTGACCAGATCAATAGAAAAAGAGGTATATTATTACCAAGAAGGAACCTTTAATTTTTTACAATTTTTTAAGGTCCGGGGTAAGGAAAATTCGAGAAAATTCAATCTCTCTATAAAAATCGTTATATCTCCTAAACTATTCGTCGCAGACTCCTCAAATAAAAACTTTCGTGATCTACATGACCAGATCAATAGAAAAAGAGGTATATTATTTCCAAGAAGGAACTTTCAATTTTTTACAATTTTTTGAGGTCCGGGGCAAGGAAAATTCGAGAAAATTCGAGAAAATTTTTCGACTCAAATATTGTCAGGCGAGAGTGGGATTCGAATAACCATGAACTGCCAATACCAACTCTGCTTACCGATTTTCCGTAGTCCCCATAGTTAAGGAGAAATTTGAATTCGAAATTTTTGGAAAAAACCGTAAAAATTCAATCTCTCTACAAAAATCGTTATATCTCCTAAACTATTCGTCGCAAACCCTTCAAATAAAAACTTTCGTGATCTACGTGACCAGATCAATAGAAAAAGAGTTATATTATTATCAAGAAGGAACTTTCAATTTTTTACAATTTTTTAAGGTCCGGGGTAAGGAAAATTCGAGAAAATTCAATCTCTCTACAAAAATCGTTATATCTCCTAAACTATTCGTCGCAGAACCCTTAAATAAAAACTTTCGTGATCTACGTGAACAGATCAATAGAAAAAGAGGTATTTTATTACCAAGAAAGATCTTTCAATTTTTTACAATTTTTCAAGGTCCGGGGTAAGGAAAATTCGAGAAAATTCAATCTCTCTACAAGAATCGTTATATCTCCTAAACTATTCGTCGGAGAGCCCTCATATAAAAACTTTCGTGATCTACGTGAACAGATCAATAGAAAAAGAGGTATATTATCACCAAGAAGGAACTTTTAATTTTTTACAATTTTTAAAGGTCCGGGGTAAGGAAAATTCGAGAAAATTCAATCTCTCTACAAAAATCGTTATATCTCCTAAACTATTCGTCGCAGAACCCTTAAATAAAAACTTTCGTGATCTACGTGAACAGATCAATAGAAAAAGAGGTATTTTATTACCAAGAAAGATCTTTCAATTTTTTACAATTTTTCAAGGTCCGGGGTAAGGAAAATTCGAGAAAATTCAATCTCTCTAAAAAATCGTTATATCTCCTAAACTATTCGTCGCAGACTCCTCAAATAAAAACTTTCGTGATCTACATGACCAGATCAATAGAAAAAGAGGTATATTATTACCAAGAAGGAACTTTCAATTTTTTACAATTTTTTAAGGTCCGGGGTAAGGAAAATTCGAGAAAATTCAATCTCCCTACAAAAATCGTTATATCTCCTAAACTATTCGTCGCAGAACCCTTAAATAAAAACTTTCGTGATCTACGTGAACAGATCAATAGAAAAAGAGGTATTTTATTACCAAGAAAGATCTTTCAATTTTTTACAATTTTTCAAGGTCCGGGGTAAGGAAAATTCGAGAAAATTCAATCTCTCTATAAAAATCGTTATATCTCCTAAACTATTCGTCGGAGAGCCCTCATATAAAAACTTTCGTGATCTATGTGAACAGATCAATAGAAAAAGAGGTATATTATCACCAAGAAGGAACTTTTAATTTTTTACAATTTTTTAAGGTCCGGGGTAAGGAAAATTCGAGAAAATTCAATCTCTCTACAAAAATCGTTATATCTCCTAAACTATTCGTCGCAGACCCCTCAAATAAAAACTTTCGTGATCTACGTGAACAGATCAATAGAAAAAGAGGTTTTTTATTACCAAGAAAGATCTTTTGATTTTTTACAATTTTTCAAGGTCCGGGGTAAGGAAAATTCTAGAAAATTCAATCTCTCTATAAAAATCGTTAAATCTCCTAAACTATTCTTCGCAGACTCCTCAAATAAAAACTTTCGTGATCTACATGACCAGATCAATAGAAAAAGAGGTATATTATTACCAAGAAGGAACTTTCAAACTTTTACAATTTTTTAAGGTCCGGGGTAAGAAAAATTCGAGAAAATTCGAGAAAATTTTTCGACTCAAATATTGTCAGGCGAGGGTGGGATTCGAATAACCATGAACTGCCAATACCAACTCTGCTTACCGATTTTCTGTAGTCCCCATAGTTTAGGAGAAATTTGAATTCGAAATTTTTGGAAAAAACCGTAAAAATTGAATATCTCTACAAAAATCATTATATCTCCTAAACTATTCGTCGCAAACCCCTCAAATAAAAACTTTCGTGATCTACGTGACCAGATCAATAGAAAAAGAGGTATATTATTACCAAGAAGGAACTTTCAATTTTTTACAATTTTTTAAGGTCCGGGGTAAGGAAAATTCGAGAAAATTCGAGAAAATTTTTCGACTCAAATATTGTCAGGCGAGAGTGGGATTCGAATAATCATGAACTGCCAATACCAACTCTGCTTACCGATTTTCCGAAGTCCCCATAGTTTAGGAGAAATTTGAATTCGAAATTTTTGGAAAAAACCGTAAAAATTGAATCTCTCTACAAAAATCATTATATCTCCTAAACTATTCGTCGCAAACCCCTCAAATAAAAACTTTCGTGATCTACGTGACCAGATCAATAGAAAAAGAGGTATATTATTACCAAGAAGGAACTTTTAATTTTTTACAATTTTTTAAGGTCCGGGGTAAGGAAAATTCGAGAAAATTCGAGAAAATTCTTCGACTCAAATATTGTCATTCGTGAGTGGAATTCGAATAATCATGAACTGCCAATACCAACTCTGCTTACCGATTTTCCGTAGTCCCCATAGTTTAGGAGAAATTTGAAGTCGAAATTTTTGGAAAAAACCGTAAAAATTCAATCTCTCTATAAAAATCGTTATATCTCCTAAACTATTCGTCGCAGACCCCTCATATAAAAACTTTCGTGATCTACGTGAACAGATCAATAGAAAAAGAGGTATATTATCACCAAGAAGGAACTTTTAATTCTTTACAATTTTTTAAGGTCCGGGGTAAGGAAAATTCGAGAAAATTCAATCTCTCTACAAAAATCGTTATATCTCCTAAACTATTCGTCGCAGACCCCTCAAATAAAAACTTTCGTGATCTACGTGAACAGATCAATAGAAAAAGAGGTATTTTATTACCAAGAAAGATCTTTTAATTTTTTACAATTTTTCAATGTCCGGGGTAAGGAAAATTCGAGAAAATTCAATCTCTCTATAAAAATCGTTATATCTCCTAAACTATTCGTCGCAGACTCCTCAAATAAAAACTTTCGTGATCTACATGACCAGATCAATAGAAAAAGAGGTATATTATTACCAAGAAGGAACTTTTAATTTTTTACAATTTTTTAAGGTCCGGGGTAAGGAAAATTCGAGAAAATTCGAGAAAATTCTTCGACTCAAATATTGTCATTCGTGAGTGGAATTCGAATAATCATGAACTGCCAATACCAACTCTGCTTACCTATTTTCCGTAGTCCCCATAGTTTAGGAGAAATTTGAATTCGAAATTTTTGTAAAAAACCGTAAAAATTCAATCTCTCTACTAAAATCGTTATATCTCCCAAACTATTCGTCGCAGACCCCTCATATGAAAACTTTCGTGATCTACGTGACCAGATCAATAGAAAAAGAGGTATATTATTACCAAGAAGGAACTTTCAATTTTTTACAATTTTTCAAGATCCGGGGTAAGAAAAATTCGAGAAAATTCTTCGACTCAAATATTGTCATTCGTGAGTGGAATTCGAATAATCATGAACTGCCAATACCAACTCTGCTTACCGATTTTCCGTAGTCCCCATAGTTAAGGAGAAATTTGAAGTCGAAATTTTTGGAAAAAACCGTAAAAATTCAATCTCCCTATAAAAATCGTTATATCTCCTAAACTATTCGTCGCAGACCCCTCATATAAAAACTTTCGTGATCTACGTGAACAGATCAAAAGAAAAAGAGGTATATTATCACCAAGAAGGAACTTTTAATTTTTTACAATTTTTTAAGGTCCGGGGTAAGGAAAATTCGAGAAAATTCAATCTCTCAACAAAAATCGTTATATCTCCTAAACTATTCGTCGCAGACCCCTCAAATAAAAACTTTCGTGATCTACGTGAACAGATCAATAGAAAAAGAGGTATTTTATTACCAAGAAAGATCTTTAAATTTTTTACAATTTTTCAAGGTCCGGGGTAAGGAAAATTCGAGAAAATTCAATCTCTCTATAAAAATCGTTATATCTCCTAAACTATTCGTCGCAGACTCCTCAAATAAAAACTTTCGTGATCTACACGACCAGATCAATAGAAAAAGAGGTATATTATTACCAAGAAGGAACTTTCAATTTTTTACAATTTTTTAAGGTCCGGGGTAAGGAAAATTCGAGAAAATTCGAGAAAATTTTTCGACTCAAATATTGTCAGGCGAGAGTGGGATTCGAATAACCATGAACTGCCAATACCAACTCTGCTTACCTATTTTCCGTAGTCCCCATAGTTTAGGAGAAATTTGAATTCGAAATTTTTGTAAAAAACCGTAAAAATTCAATCTCTCTACTAAAATCGTTATATCTCCTAAACTATTCGTCGCAGACCCCTCATATGAAAACTTTCGTGATCTACGTGACCAGATCAATAGAAAAAGAGGTATATTATTACCAAGAAGGAACTTTTAATTTTTTACAATTTTTCAAGGTCCGGGGTAAGAAAAATTCGAGAAAATTCTTCGACTCAAATATTGTCGTTCGTGAGTGGAATTCGAATAATCATGAACTGCCAATACCAACTCTGCTTACCGATTTTCCGTAGTCCCCATAGTTTAGGAGAAATTTGAAGTCGAAATTTTTGGAAAAAACCGTAAAAATTCAATCTCCATATAAAAATCGTTATATCTCCTAAACTATTCGTCGCAGACCCCTCATATAAAAACTTTCGTGATCTACGTGAACAGATCAATAGAAAAAGAGGTATATTATCACCAAGAAGGAACTTTTAATTTTTTACAATTTTTTAAGGTCCGGGGTAAGGAAAATTCGAGAAAATCCAATCTCTCTACAAAAATCGTTATATCTCTTAAACTATTCGTCGCAGACTCCTCAAATAAAAACTTTCGTGATCTACATGACCAGATCAATAGAAAAAGAGGTATATTATTACCAAGAAAGGTCTTTTAATTTTTTACAATTTTTCAAGGTCCGGGGTAAGGAAAATTCGAGAAACTTCAATCTCTCTATAAAAATCGTTATATCTCCTAAACTATTCGTCGCAGACTCCTCAAATAAAAACTTTCGTGATCTACATGAGATCAATAGAAAAAGAGGTATATTATAACCAAGAAGGAACTTTCAATTTTTTACAATTTTTTAAGGTCCGGGGTAAGGAAAATTCGAGAAAATTCGAGAAAATTTTTCGACTCAAATATTGTCAGGCGAGAGTGGGATTCGAATAACCATGAACTGCCAATACCAACTCTGCTTACCGATTTTCCGTAGTCCCCATAGTTAAGGAGAAATTTGAAGTCGAAATTTTTGGAAAAAACCGTAAAAATTCAATCTCCCTATAAAAATCGTTATATCTCCTAAACTATTCGTCGCAGACCCCTCATATAAAAACTTTCGTGATCTACGTGAACAGATCAATAGAAAAAGAGGTATATTATCACCAAGAAGGAACTTTTAATTTTTTACAATTTTTTAAAGTCCGGGGTAAGGAAAATTCGAGAAAATTCAATCTCTCAACAAAAATCGTTATATCTCCTAAACTATTCGTCGCAGACCCCTCAAATAAAAACTTTCGTGATCTACGTGAACAGATCAATAGAAAAAGAGGTATTTTATTACCAAGAAAGATCTTTTAATTTTTTACAATTTTTTAAGGTCCGGGGTAAGGAAAATTCGAGAAAATTCGAGAAAATTTTTCGACTCAAATATTGTCAGGCGAGAGTGGGATTCGAATAACCATGAACTGCCAATACCAACTCTGCTTACCGATTTTCCGTAGTCCCCATAGTTTAGGAGAAATTTGAAGTCGAAATTTTTGGAAAAAACCGTAAAAATTCAATCTCTCTAGAAAAATCGTTATATCTCCTAAACTATTCGTCGCAGACCTCTCATAAAAACTTTCGTGATCTACGTGAACAGATCAATAGAAAAAGAGGTATATTATCACCAAGAAGGAACTTTTAATTTTTTACAATTTTTTAAGGTCCGGGTTAAGGAAAATTCGAGAAAATTCAATATCTCTACAAAAATCGTTATATCTCCTAAACTATTCGTCGCAGACCCCTCAAATAAAAACTTTCGTGATCTACGTGAACAGATCAATAGAAAAAGAGGTATTTTATTACCAAGAAAGATCTTTCAATTTTTTACAATTTTTCAAGGTCCGGGGTAAGGAAAATTCGAGAAAATTCGAGAAAATTTTTCGACTCAAATATTGTCAGGCGAGAGTGGGATTCGAATAACCATGAACTGCCAATACCAACTCTGCTTACCGATTTTCCGTAGTCCCCATAGTTGAGGAGAAATTTGAATTCGAAATTTTTGGAAAAAACCGTAAAAATTCAATCTCTCTACAAAAATCGTTATATCTCCTAAACTATTCGTCGCAAACCCCTCAAATAAAAACTTTCGTGATCTACGTGACCAGATCAATAGAAAAAGAGGTATATTATTACCAAGAAGGAACTTTTAATTTTTTACAATTTTTTAAGGTCCGGGGTAAGGAAAATTCGAGAAAATTCGAGAAAATTCTTCGACTCAAATATTGTCATTCGTGAGTGGAATTCGAATAACCATGAACTGCCAATACCAACTCTGCTTACCGATTTTCCGTAGTCCCCATAGTTTAGGAGAAATTTGAAGTCGAAATTTTTGGAAAAAACCGTAAAAATTCAATCTCTCTATAAAAATCGTTATATCTCCTAAACTATTCGTCGGAGACCCCTCATATAAAAACTTTCGTGATCTACGTGAACAGATCAATAGAAAAAGAGGTTTATTATCACCAAGAAGGAACTTTTAATTTTTTACAATTTTTTAAGGTCCGGGTTAAGGAAAATTCGAGAAAATTCAATATCTCTACAAAAATGGTTATATCTCCTAAACTATTCGTCGCAGACCCCTCAAATAAAAACTTTCGTGATCTACGTGAACAGATCAATAGAAAAAGAGGTATTTTATTACCAAGAAAGATCTTTCAATTTTTTACAATTTTTCAAGGTCCGGGGTAAGGAAAATTCGAGAAAATTCGAGAAAATTTTTCGACTCAAATATTGTCAGGCGAGAGTGGGATTCGAATAACCATGAACTGCCAATACCAACTCTGCTTACCGATTTTCCGTAGTCCCCATAGTTGAGGAGAAATTTGAATTCGAAATTTTTGGAAAAAACCGTAAAAATTCAATCTCTCTACAAAAATCGTTATATCTCCTAAACTATTCGTCGCAAACCCCTCAAATAAAAACTTTCGTGATCTACGTGACCAGATCAATAGAAAAAGAGGTATATTATTACCAAGAAGGAACTTTTAATTTTTTACAATTTTTTAAGGTCCGGGGTAAGGAAAATTCGAGAAAATTCGAGAAAATTCTTCGACTCAAATATTGTCATTCGTGAGTGGAATTCGAATAATCATGAATATCCAATACCAACTCTGCTTACCGATTTTCCGTAGTCCCCATAGTTTAGGAGAAATTTGAAGTCGAAATTTTTGGAAAAAACCGTAAAAATTCAATCTCTCTATAAAAATCGTTATATCTCCTAAACTATTCGTCGGAGACCCCTCATATAAAAACTTTCGTGATCTACGTGAACAGATCAATAGAAAAAGAGGTTTATTATCACCAAGAAGGAACTTTTAATTTTTTACAATTTTTTAAGGTCCGGGGTAAGGAAAATTCGAGAAAATTCAATCTCTCTACAAAAATCGTTATATCTCCTAAACTATTCGTCGCAGAACCCTCAAATAAAAACTTTCGTGATCTACGTGAACTGATCATTAGAAAAAGAGGTATTTTATTACCAAGAAAGATCTTTTAATTTTTTACAATTTTTCAAGTTCCGCGGTAAGGAAAATTCGAGAAAATTCAATCTCTCTATAAAAATCGTTATATCTCCTAAACTATTCGTCGCAGACTCCTCAAATAAAAACTTTCGTGATCTACATGACCAGATCAATAGAGAAAGAGGTATATTATTACCAAGAAGGAACTTTTAATTTTTTACAATTTTTCAAGGTCCGGGGTAAGGAAAATTCGAGAAAATTCTTCGACTCAAATATTGTCATTCGTGAGTGGAATTCGAATAATCATGAACTGCCAATACCAACTCTGCTTACCGATATTCCGTAGTCCCCATAGTTTAGGAGAAATTTGAAGTCGAAATTTTTGGAAAAAACCGTAAAAATTCAATCTCTCTATAAAAATCGTTATATCTCCTAAACTATTCGTCGCAGACCCCTCATATAAAAACTTTCGTGATCTACGTGAACAGATCAATAGAAAAAGAGGTATATTATCACCAAGAAGGAACTTTTAATTTTTTACAATTTTTTAAGGTCCGGGGTAAGGAAAATTCGAGAAAATTCAATCTCTCTACAAAAATCGTTATATCTCCTGAACTATTCGTCGCAGACCCCTCAAATAAAAACTTTCGTGATCTACGTGAACAGATCAATAGAAAAAGAGTTATTTTATTACCAAGAAAGATCTTTTAATTTTTTACAATTTTTCAAGGTCCGAGGTAAGGAAAATTCGAGAAAATTCAATATCTCTATAAAAATCGTTATATCTCCTAAACTATTCGTCGCAGACTCCTCAAATAAAAACTTTCGTGATCTACATGACCAGATCAATAGAAAAAGAGGTATATTATTACCAAGAAGGAACTTTTGATTTTTTACAATTTTTTAAGGTCCGGGGTAAGGAAAATTCGAGAAAATTCGAGAAAATTTTTCGACTCAAATATTGTCAGGCGAGAGTGGGATTCGAATAACCATGAACTGCCAATACCAACTCTGCTCACCGATTTTCCGTAGTCCCTATAGTTTAGGAGAAATTTGAATTCGAAATTTTTGGAAAAAACCGTAAAAATTCAATCTCTCTACAAAAATCGTTATATCTGCTAAACTATTCGTCGCAAACCCCTCAAATAAAAACTTTCGTGATCTACGTGACCAGATCAAAAGAAAAAAAAGTATATTATTACCAAGAAGGAACTTTTAATTTTTTACAATTTTTTAAGGTCCGGGGTAAGGAAAATTCGAGAAAATTCGAGAAAATTTTTCGACTCAAATATTGTCAGGCGAGAGTGGGATTCGAATAACCATGAACTGCCAATACCAACTCTGCTTACCGATTTTCCGTAGTCCCCATAGTTTAGGAGAAATTCGAATTCGAAATTTTTGGAAAAAACCGTAAAAATTCAATCTCTCTACAAAAATCGTTATATCTCCTAAACTATTCGTCGCAAACCCCTCAAATAAAAACTTTCGTGATCTACGTGACCAGATCAATAGAAAAAGAGGTATATTATTACCAAGAAGGAACTTTTAATTTTTTACAATTTTTTAAGGTCCGGGGTAAGGAAAATTCGAGAAAATTCGAGAAAATTCTTCGACTCAAATATTGTCATTCGTGAGTGGAATTCGAATAATCATGAACTGCCAATACCAACTCTGCTTACCGATTTTCCGTAGTCCCCATAGTTTAGGAGAAATTTGAAGTCGAAATTTTTGGAAAAAACCGTAAAAATTCAATCTCTCTATAAAAATCGTTATATCTCCTAAACTATTCGTCGCAGACCCCTCATTTAAAAACTTTCGTGATCTACGTGAACAGATCAATAGAAAAAGAGGTATATTATCACCAAGAAGGAACTTTTAATTTTTTACAATTTTTTAAGGTCCGGGGTAAGGAAAATTCGAGAAAATTCAATCTCTCTACAAAAATCGTTATATCTCCTAAACTATTCGTCGCAGACCCCTCAAATAAAACTTTCGTGATCTACGTGAACAGATCAATAGAAAAAGAAAGATCTTTTAATTTTTTACAATTTTTCAAGGTCCGGGGTTAGGAAAATTCGAGAAAATTCAATCTCTCTATAAAACTCGTTATATCTCCTAAACTATTCGTCGCAGACTCCTCAAATAAAAACTTTCGTGATCTACATGACCAGATCAATAGAAAAAGAGGTATATTATTACCAAGAAGGAACTTTCAATTTTTTACAATTTTTTAAGGTCCGGGGTAAGGAAAATTCGAGAAAATTTTTCGACTCAAATATTGTCAGGCGAGAGTAGGAAAGAGTAACCATGAACTGCCAATACCAACTCTGCTTACCGATTTTCCGTAGTCCCCATAGTTTAGGAGAAATTTGAATTCGAAATTTTTGGAAAAAACCGTAAAAATTCAATCTCTCTACAAAAATCGTTATATCTCCTAAACTATTCGTCGCAAACCTCTCAAATAAAAACTTTCGTGATCTACGTGACCAGATCAATAGAAAAAGAGGTATATTATTATCAAGAAGGAACTTTTAATTTTTTACAATTTTTCAAGGTCCGGGGTAAGGAAAATTCGAGAAAATTCGAGAAAATTCTTCGACTCAAATATTGTCATTCGTGAGTAGAATTCGAATAATCATGAACTGCCAATACCAACTCTGCTTACCTATTTTCCGTAGTCCCCATAGTTTAGGAGAAATTTGAATTCGAAATTTTTGGAAAAAACCGTAAAAATTCAATCTCTCTACTAAAATCGTTATATCTCCTAAACGATTCGTCGCAGACCCCTCATATGAAAACTTTCGTGATCTACGTGACCAGATCGAAAGAAAAAGAGTTATATTATTACCAAGAAGGAACTTTTAATTTTTTACAATTTTTCAAGGTCCGGGGTAAGGAAAATTCGAGAAAATTCGAGAAAATTCTTCGACTCAAATATTGTCATTCGTGAGTGGAATTCGAATAATCATGAACTGCCAATACCAACTCTGCTTACCGATTTTCCGTAGTCCCCATAGTTTAGCAGAAATTTGAAGTCGAAATTTTTGGAAAAAACCGTAAAAATTCAATCTCTCTATAGAAATCGTTATATCTCCTAAACTATTCGTCGCAGACCCCTCATATAAAAACTTTCGTGATCTACGTGAACAGATCAATAGAAAAAGAGGTATATTATCACCAAGAAGGAACTTTCAATTTTTTACAATTTTTTAAGGTCCAAGTTAAGGAAAATTCGAGAAAATTCAATCTCTCTACAAAAATCGTTATATCTCCTAAACTATTCGTCGCAGACCCCTCAAATAAAAACTTTCGTGATCTACGTGACCAGATCGAAAGAAAAAGAGTTATATTATTACCAAGAAGGAACTTTTAATTTTTTACAATTTTTCAAGGTCTGGGGTAAGAAAAATTCGAGAAAATTCTTCGACTCAAATATTGTCATTCGTGAGTGGAATTCGAATAATCATGAACTGCCAATACCAACTCTGCTTACCTATTTTCCGTAGTCCCCATAGTTTAGGAGAAATTTGAATTCGAAATTTTAGGAAAAAACCGTAAAAATTCAATCTCTCTACTAAAATCGTTATATCTCCTAAACTATTCGTCGCAGACCCCTCATATGAAAACTTTCGTGATCTACGTGACCAGATCAAAAGAAAAAGAGTTATATTATTACCAAGAAGGAACTTTTAATTTTTTACAATTTTTCAAGGTCCGGGGTAAGAAAAATTCGAGAAAATTCTTCGACTCAAATATTGTCATTCGTGAGTGGAATTCGAATAATCATGAACTGCCAATACCAACTCTGCTTACCGATTTTCCGTAGTCCCCATAGTTGAGCAGAAATTTGAAGTCGAAATTTTTGGAAAAAACTGTAAAAATTCAATCTCTCTATAAAAATCGTTATATCTCCTAAACTATTCGTCGCAGACCCCTCATATAAAAACTTTCGTGATCTACGTGAACAGATCAATAGAAAAAGAGGTATATTATCACCAAGAAGGAACTTTTAATTTTTTACAATTTTTTAAGGTCCGGCTTAAGGAAAATTCGAGAAAATTCAATCTCTCTACAAAAATCGTTATATCTCCTAAACTATTCGTGCAGACCCCTCAAATAAAAACTTTCGTGATCTACGTGAACAGATCAATAGAAAAAGAGGTATTTTATTACCAAGAAAGATCTTTTAATTTTTTACAATTTTTCAAGGTCCGGGGTAAGGAAAATTCGAGAAAATTCAATCTCTCTATAAAAATCGTTATATCTCCTAAACTATTCGTCGCAGACTCCTCAAATAAAAACTTTCGTGATATACATGACCAGATCAATAGAAAAAGAGGTATATTATTACCAAGAAGGAACTTTTAATATTTTAAAATTTTTTAAGGTATGGAAAATTCGAGAAAATTCGAGAAAATTTTTCGACTCAAATATTGTCAGGCGAGAGTGGGATTCGAATAAATATGAACTGCCAATACCAACTCTGCTTACCGATTTTCTGTAGTCCCCATAGTTTAGGAGAAATTTGAAGTCGAAATTTTTGGAAAAAACCGTAAAAATTCAATCTCCCTATAAAAATCGTTATATCTCCTAAACTATTCGTCGCAGACCCCTCATATAAAAACTTTCGTGATCTACGTGAACAGATCAAAAGAAAAAGAGGTATATTATCACCAAGAAGGAACTTTTAATTTTTTACAATTTTTTAAGGTCCGGGGTAAGGAAAATTCGAGAAAATTCAATCTCTCAACAAAAATCGTTATATCTCCTAAACTATTCGTCGCAGACCCCTCAAATAAAAACTTTCGTGATCTACGTGAACAGATCAATAGAAAAAGAGGTATTTTATTACCAAGAAAGATCTTTAAATTTTTTACAATTTTTCAAGGTCCGGGGTAAGGAAAATTCGAGAAAATTCAATCTCTCTATAAAAATCGTTATATCTCCTAAACTATTCGTCGCAGACTCCTCAAATAAAAACTTTCGTGATCTACACGACCAGATCAATAGAAAAAGAGGTATATTATTACCAAGAAGGAACTTTCAATTTTTTACAATTTTTTAAGGTCCGGGGTAAGGAAAATTCGAGAAAATTCGAGAAAATTTTTCGACTCAAATATTGTCAGGCGAGAGTGGGATTCGAATAACCATGAACTGCCAATACCAACTCTGCTTACCTATTTTCCGTAGTCCCCATAGTTTAGGAGAAATTTGAATTCGAAATTTTTGTGAAAAACCGTAAAAATTCAATCTCTCTACTAAAATCGTTATATCTCCTAAACTATTCGTCGCAGACCCCTCATATGAAAACTTTCGTGATCTACGTGACCAGATCAATAGAAAAAGAGGTATATTATTACCAAGAAGGAACTTTTAATTTTTTACAATTTTTCAAGGTCCGGGGTAAGAAAAATTCGAGAAAATTCTTCGACTCAAATATTGTCGTTCGTGAGTGGAATTCGAATAATCATGAACTGCCAATACCAACTCTGCTTACCGATTTTCCGTAGTCCCCATAGTTTAGGAGAAATTTGAAGTCGAAATTTTTGGAAAAAACCGTAAAAATTCAATCTCCATATAAAAATCGTTATATCTCCTAAACTATTCGTCGCAGACCCCTCATATAAAAACTTTCGTGATCTACGTGAACAGATCAATAGAAAAAGAGGTATATTATCACCAAGAAGGAACTTTTAATTTTTTACAATTTTTTAAGGTCCGGGGTAAGGAAAATTCGAGAAAATCCAATCTCTCTACAAAAATCGTTATATCTCTTAAACTATTCGTCGCAGACTCCTCAAATAAAAACTTTCGTGATCTACATGACCAGATCAATAGAAAAAGAGGTATATTATTACCAAGAAAGGTCTTTTAATTTTTTACAATTTTTCAAGGTCCGGGGTAAGGAAAATTCGAGAAACTTCAATCTCTCTATAAAAATCGTTATATCTCCTAAACTATTCGTCGCAGACTCCTCAAATAAAAACTTTCGTGATCTACATGAGATCAATAGAAAAAGAGGTATATTATAACCAAGAAGGAACTTTCAATTTTTTACAATTTTTTAAGGTCCGGGGTAAGGAAAATTCGAGAAAATTCGAGAAAATTTTTCGACTCAAATATTGTCAGGCGAGAGTGGGATTCGAATAACCATGAACTGCCAATACCAACTCTGCTTACCGATTTTCCGTAGTCCCCATAGTTTAGGAGAAATTTGAATTCGAAATTTTTGGAAAAAACCGTAAAAATTCAATCTCCCTATAAAAATCGTTATATCTCCTAAACTATTCGTCGCAGACCCCTCATATAAAAACTTTCGTGATCTACGTGAACAGATCAATAGAAAAAGAGGTATATTATCACCAAGAAGGAACTTTTAATTTTTTACAATTTTTTAAAGTCCGGGGTAAGGAAAATTCGAGAAAATTCAATCTCTCAACAAAAATCGTTATATCTCCTAAACTATTCGTCGCAGACCCCTCAAATAAAAACTTTCGTGATCTACGTGAACAGATCAATAGAAAAAGAGGTATTTTATTACCAAGAAAGATCTTTTAATTTTTTACAATTTTTTAAGGTCCGGGGTAAGGAAAATTCGAGAAAATTCGAGAAAATTTTTCGACTCAAATATTGTCAGGCGAGAGTGGGATTCGAATAACCATGAACTGCCAATACCAACTCTGCTTACCGATTTTCCGTAGTCCCCATAGTTTAGGAGAAATTTGAAGTCGAAATTTTTGGAAAAAACCGTAAAAATTCAATCTCTCTAGAAAAATCGTTATATCTCCTAAACTATTCGTCGCAGACCTCTCATAAAAACTTTCGTGATCTACGTGAACAGATCAATAGAAAAAGAGGTATATTATCACCAAGAAGGAACTTTTAATTTTTTACAATTTTTTAAGGTCCGGGTTAAGGAAAATTCGAGAAAATTCAATATCTCTACAAAAATCGTTATATCTCCTAAACTATTCGTCGCAGACCCCTCAAATAAAAACTTTCGTGATCTACGTGAACAGATCAATAGAAAAAGAGGTATTTTATTACCAAGAAAGATCTTTCAATTTTTTACAATTTTTCAAGGTCCGGGGTAAGGAAAATTCGAGAAAATTCGAGAAAATTTTTCGACTCAAATATTGTCAGGCGAGAGTGGGATTCGAATAACCATGAACTGCCAATACCAACTCTGCTTACCGATTTTCCGTAGTCCCCATAGTTGAGGAGAAATTTGAATTCGAAATTTTTGGAAAAAACCGTAAAAATTCAATCTCTCTACAAAAATCGTTATATCTCCTAAACTATTCGTCGCAAACCCCTCAAATAAAAACTTTCGTGATCTACGTGACCAGATCAATAGAAAAAGAGGTATATTATTACCAAGAAGGAACTTTTAATTTTTTACAATTTTTTAAGGTCCGGGGTAAGGAAAATTCGAGAAAATTCGAGAAAATTCTTCGACTCAAATATTGTCATTCGTGAGTGGAATTCGAATAACCATGAACTGCCAATACCAACTCTGCTTACCGATTTTCCGTAGTCCCCATAGTTTAGGAGAAATTTGAAGTCGAAATTTTTGGAAAAAACCGTAAAAATTCAATCTCTCTATAAAAATCGTTATATCTCCTAAACTATTCGTCGGAGACCCCTCATATAAAAACTTTCGTGATCTACGTGAACAGATCAATAGAAAAAGAGGTTTATTATCACCAAGAAGGAACTTTTAATTTTTTACAATTTTTTAAGGTCCGGGTTAAGGAAAATTCGAGAAAATTCAATATCTCTACAAAAATGGTTATATCTCCTAAACTATTCGTCGCAGACCCCTCAAATAAAAACTTTCGTGATCTACGTGAACAGATCAATAGAAAAAGAGGTATTTTATTACCAAGAAAGATCTTTCAATTTTTTACAATTTTTCAAGGTCCGGGGTAAGGAAAATTCGAGAAAATTCGAGAAAATTTTTCGACTCAAATATTGTCAGGCGAGAGTGGGATTCGAATAACCATGAACTGCCAATACCAACTCTTCTTCTTCTTCTACTTTACGAAAGCTTGCTAGCTTGTTTCACCCATTTTCCTCCTCTCGTTCTTGAGATATTGAGGTCCAGCTGTCCTTCCACCTTTTTGGGGGTCTCCCTACAGGTCTTTTGGATGCTGGTCTTCCGTTTCTCGCGATTTTCGCTATTCTGTCGCTTGACATACGTGAGACATGTTCATTCCAGAACCTTCTTCTCGCGCGGGTCCATCTAACTACGTCCTCCGTCTGGCATTCTTTTCTGATCTCGTCGCTTCTTCTCTGGTCTCTCAATGTGTTTCCTGTGATTGCCCTCAAAACTCGCATCTCGTTTGTTCGTGCCATTCTTTTAGTTTCAGCTGTTTCTGCTCTTGTTTCCGCCGCGTATGTCATTATGGGTCTGACACATGCTTTGTAAATTCTCACTTTACTGGTTGTTGTCATGCAATTGTTCTTCCAGATGATATTCCTTAGGGCCCCCGATATTCTGGCTGCCTTATTCATCTGATGTCTTACACTATCTTTTAAGCTTCCATATGGCGATATCGTTACGCCCAGATAGTTAAAGGAGAATACTTGTTCGATGATTTTGTTATTTATCTCCAGCTTACATCGGCGGGGTTCCCTGGCGATCACCATGCTCTTAGTTTTAGGGATTGATATTACCATATTGAGTTCTAGAGCCTCCCTGTAAAATGCCTGTATTAACCATTGCAGCCCGTCTTCACTATCTGCAAATAGTACTGCGTCATCTGCATAACACAAGATCTTCAATAGTTCGTTCCCCATTCTGTATCCTTGGTTCACCCTTCGTACTTTGTGTATTATCCTGTCCATTATCAGATTAAATAACAGTGGACTAAGACTATCTCCCTGTCTCACTCCTAGGTTGATCTTTACTTTATCGGTTGTGGTTGCTCTTGTCTTGACTGTGGTAGTGTTGCCAATACCAACTCTGCTTACCGATTTTCCGTAGTCCCCATAGTTGAGGAGAAATTTGAATTCGAAATTTTTGGAAAAAACCGTAAAAATTCAATCTCTCTACAAAAATCGTTATATCTCCTAAACTATTCGTCGCAAACCCCTCAAATAAAAACTTTCGTGATCTACGTGACCAGATCAATAGAAAAAGAGGTATATTATTACCAAGAAGGAACTTTTAATTTTTTACAATTTTTTAAGGTCCGGGGTAAGGAAAATTCGAGAAAATTCGAGAAAATTCTTCGACTCAAATATTGTCATTCGTGAGTGGAATTCGAATAATCATGAATATCCAATACCAACTCTGCTTACCGATTTTCCGTAGTCCCCATAGTTTAGGAGAAATTTGAAGTCGAAATTTTTGGAAAAAACCGTAAAAATTCAATCTCTCTATAAAAATCGTTATATCTCCTAAACTATTCGTCGGAGACCCCTCATATAAAAACTTTCGTGATCTACGTGAACAGATCAATAGAAAAAGAGGTTTATTATCACCAAGAAGGAACTTTTAATTTTTTACAATTTTTTAAGGTCCGGGGTAAGGAAAATTCGAGAAAATTCAATCTCTCTACAAAAATCGTTATATCTCCTAAACTATTCGTCGCAGAACCCTCAAATAAAAACTTTCGTGATCTACGTGAACTGATCATTAGAAAAAGAGGTATTTTATTACCAAGAAAGATCTTTTAATTTTTTACAATTTTTCAAGTTCCGCGGTAAGGAAAATTCGAGAAAATTCAATCTCTCTATAAAAATCGTTATATCTCCTAAACTATTCGTCGCAGACTCCTCAAATAAAAACTTTCGTGATCTACATGACCAGATCAATAGAAAAAGAGGTATATTATTACCAAGAAGGAACTTTTAATTTTTTACAATTTTTCAAGGTCCGGGGTAAGGAAAATTCGAGAAAATTCTTCGACTCAAATATTGTCATTCGTGAGTGGAATTCGAATAATCATGAACTGCCAATACCAACTCTGCTTACCGATATTCCGTAGTCCCCATAGTTTAGGAGAAATTTGAAGTCGAAATTTTTGGAAAAAACCGTAAAAATTCAATCTCTCTATAAAAATCGTTATATCTCCTAAACTATTCGTCGCAGACCCCTCATATAAAAACTTTCGTGATCTACGTGAACAGATCAATAGAAAAAGAGGTATATTATCACCAAGAAGGAACTTTTAATTTTTTACAATTTTTTAAGGTCCGGGGTAAGGAAAATTCGAGAAAATTCAATCTCTCTACAAAAATCGTTATATCTCCTGAACTATTCGTCGCAGACCCCTCAAATAAAAACTTTCGTGATCTACGTGAACAGATCAATAGAAAAAGAGTTATTTTATTACCAAGAAAGATCTTTTAATTTTTTACAATTTTTCAAGGTCCGAGGTAAGGAAAATTCGAGAAAATTCAATATCTCTATAAAAATCGTTATATCTCCTAAACTATTCGTCGCAGACTCCTCAAATAAAAACTTTCGTGATCTACATGACCAGATCAATAGAAAAAGAGGTATATTATTACCAAGAAGGAACTTTTGATTTTTTACAATTTTTTAAGGTCCGGGGTAAGGAAAATTCGAGAAAATTCGAGAAAATTTTTCGACTCAAATATTGTCAGGCGAGAGTGGGATTCGAATAACCATGAACTGCCAATACCAACTCTGCTCACCGATTTTCCGTAGTCCCTATAGTTTAGGAGAAATTTGAATTCGAAATTTTTGGAAAAAACCGTAAAAATTCAATCTCTCTACAAAAATCGTTATATCTGCTAAACTATTCGTCGCAAACCCCTCAAATAAAAACTTTCGTGATCTACGTGACCAGATCAAAAGAAAAAAAAGTATATTATTACCAAGAAGGAACTTTTAATTTTTTACAATTTTTTAAGGTCCGGGGTAAGGAAAATTCGAGAAAATTCGAGAAAATTTTTCGACTCAAATATTGTCAGGCGAGAGTGGGATTCGAATAACCATGAACTGCCAATACCAACTCTGCTTACCGATTTTCCGTAGTCCCCATAGTTTAGGAGAAATTCGAATTCGAAATTTTTGGAAAAAACCGTAAAAATTCAATCTCTCTACAAAAATCGTTATATCTCCTAAACTATTCGTCGCAAACCCCTCAAATAAAAACTTTCGTGATCTACGTGACCAGATCAATAGAAAAAGAGGTATATTATTACCAAGAAGGAACTTTTAATTTTTTACAATTTTTTAAGGTCCGGGGTAAGGAAAATTCGAGAAAATTCGAGATAATTCTTCGAATCAAATATTGTCATTCGTGAGTGGAATTCGAATAATCATGAACTGCCAATACCAACTCTGCTTACCGATTTTCCGTAGTCCCCATAGTTTAGGAGAAATTTGAAGTCGAAATTTTTGGAAAAAACCGTAAAAATTCAATCTCTCTATAAAAATCGTTATATCTCCTAAACTATTCGTCGCAGACCCCTCATTTAAAAACTTTCGTGATCTACGTGAACAGATCAATAGAAAAAGAGGTATATTATCACCAAGAAGGAACTTTTAATTTTTTACAATTTTTTAAGGTCCGGGGTAAGGAAAATTCGAGAAAATTCAATCTCTCTACAAAAATCGTTATATCTCCTAAACTATTCGTCGCAGACCCCTCAAATAAAACTTTCGTGATCTACGTGAACAGATCAATAGAAAAAGAGGTATTTTATCACCAAGAAAGATCTTTTAATTTTTTACAATTTTTCAAGGTCCGGGGTTAGGAAAATTCGAGAAAATTCAATCTCTCTATAAAACTCGTTATATCTCCTAAACTATTCGTCGCAGACTCCTCAAATAAAAACTTTCGTGATCTACATGACCAGATCAATAGAAAAAGAGGTATATTATTACCAAGAAGGAAATTTCAATTTTTTACAATTTTTTAAGGTCCGGGGTAAGGAAAATTCGAGAAAATTTTTCGACTCAAATATTGTCAGGCGAGAGTAGGAAAGAGTAACCATGAACTGCCAATACCAACTCTGCTTACCGATTTTCCGTAGTCCCCATAGTTTAGGAGAAATTTGAATTCGAAATTTTTGGAAAAAACCGTAAAAATTCAATCTCTCTACAAAAATCGTTATATCTCCTAAACTATTCGTCGCAAACCTCTCAAATAAAAACTTTCGTGATCTACGTGACCAGATCAATAGAAAAAGAGGTATATTATTATCAAGAAGGAACTTTTAATTTTTTACAATTTTTCAAGGTCCGGGGTAAGGAAAATTCGAGAAAATTCGAGAAAATTCGAGAAAATTCTTCGACTCAAATATTGTCATTCGTGAGTAGAATTCGAATAATCATGAACTGCCAATACCAACTCTGCTTACCTATTTTCCGTAGTCCCCATAGTTTAGGAGAAATTTGAATTCGAAATTTTTGGAAAAAACCGTAAAAATTCAATCTCTCTACTAAAATCGTTATATCTCCTAAACGATTCGTCGCAGACCCCTCATATGAAAACTTTCGTGATCTACGTGACCAGATCGAAAGAAAAAGAGTTATATTATTACCAAGAAGGAACTTTTAATTTTTTACAATTTTTCAAGGTCCGGGGTAAGGAAAATTCGAGAAAATTCGAGAAAATTCTTCGACTCAAATATTGTCATTCGTGAGTGGAATTCGAATAATCATGAACTGCCAATACCAACTCTGCTTACCGATTTTCCGTAGTCCCCATAGTTTAGCAGAAATTTGAAGTCGAAATTTTTGGAAAAAACCGTAAAAATTCAATCTCTCTATAGAAATCGTTATATCTCCTAAACTATTCGTCGCAGACCCCTCATATAAAAACTTTCGTGATCTACGTGAACAGATCAATAGAAAAAGAGGTATATTATCACCAAGAAGGAACTTTCAATTTTTTACAATTTTTTAAGGTCCAAGTTAAGGAAAATTCGAGAAAATTCAATCTCTCTACAAAAATCGTTATATCTCCTAAACTATTCGTCGCAGACCCCTCAAATAAAAACTTTCGTGATCTACGTGACCAGATCGAAAGAAAAAGAGTTATATTATTACCAAGAAGGAACTTTTAATTTTTTACAATTTTTCAAGGTCTGGGGTAAGAAAAATTCGAGAAAATTCTTCGACTCAAATATTGTCATTCGTGAGTGGAATTCGAATAATCATGAACTGCCAATACCAACTCTGCTTACCTATTTTCCGTAGTCCCCATAGTTTAGGAGAAATTTGAATTCGAAATTTTAGGAAAAAACCGTAAAAATTCAATCTCTCTACTAAAATCGTTATATCTCCTAAACTATTCGTCGCAGACCCCTCATATGAAAACTTTCGTGATCTACGTGACCAGATCAAAAGAAAAAGAGTTATATTATTACCAAGAAGGAACTTTTAATTTTTTACAATTTTTCAAGGTCCGGGGTAAGAAAAATTCGAGAAAATTCTTCGACTCAAATATTGTCATTCGTGAGTGGAATTCGAATAATCATGAACTGCCAATACCAACTCTGCTTACCGATTTTCCGTAGTCCCCATAGTTGAGCAGAAATTTGAAGTCGAAATTTTTGGAAAAAACTGTAAAAATTCAATCTCTCTATAAAAATCGTTATATCTCCTAAACTATTCGTCGCAGACCCCTCATATAAAAACTTTCGTGATCTACGTGAACAGATCAATAGAAAAAGAGGTATATTATCACCAAGAAGGAACTTTTAATTTTTTACAATTTTTTAAGGTCCGGCTTAAGGAAAATTCGAGAAAATTCAATCTCTCTACAAAAATCGTTATATCTCCTAAACTATTCGTCGCAGACCCCTCAAATAAAAACTTTCGTGATCTACGTGAACAGATCAATAGAAAAAGAGGTATTTTATTACCAAGAAAGATCTTTTAATTTTTTACAATTTTTCAAGGTCCGGGGTAAGGAAAATTCGAGAAAATTCAATCTCTCTATAAAAATCGTTATATCTCCTAAACTATTCGTCGCAGACTCCTCAAATAAAAACTTTCGTGATATACATGACCAGATCAATAGAAAAAGAGGTATATTATTACCAAGAAGGAACTTTTAATATTTTACAATTTTTTAAGGTATGGAAAATTCGAGAAAATTCGAGAAAATTTTTCGACTCAAATATTGTCAGGCGAGAGTGGGATTCGAATAAATATGAACTGCCAATACCAACTCTGCTTACCGATTTTCTGTAGTCCCCATAGTTTAGGAGAAATTTGAATTCGAAATTTTTGGAAAAAACCGTAAAAATTCAATCTCTCTTCAAAAATCGTTATATCTCCTAAACTATTCGTCGCAAACCCCTCAAATAAAAACTTTCGTGATCTACGTGACCAGATCAATAGAAAAAGAGGTATATTATTACCAAGAAGGAACTTTCAATTTTTTACAATTTTTTAAGGTCCGGGGTAAGGAAAATTCGAGAAAATTTTTCGACTCAAATATTGTCAGGCGAGAGTGGGATTCGAATAACCATGAACTGCCAATTCCAACTCTGCTTACCGATTTTCCGTAGTTCCCATAGTTTAGGAGAAATTTGAATTCGAAATTTTTGGAAAAAACCGTAAAATTCAATCTCTCTACTAAAATCGTTATATCTCCTGAACTATTCGTCGCAGACCCCTCATATGAAAACTTTCGTGATCTACGTGACCAGATCAATAGAAAAAGAGGTATATTATTACCAAGAAGGAACTTTTAATTTTTTACAATTTTTCAAGGTCCGGGGTAAGAAAAATTCGAGAAAATTCTTCGACTCAAATATTGTCATTCGTGAGTGGAATTCGAATAATCATGAACTGCCAATACCAACTCTGCTTACCGATTTTCCGTAGTCCCCATAGTTTAGGAGAAATTTGAAATCGAAATTTTTGGAAAAAACCGTAAAAATTCAATCTCCCTATAAAAATCGTTATATCTCCTAAACTATTCGTCGCAGACCCCTCATATGAAAACTTTCGTGATCTACGTGACCAGATCAAAAGAAAAAGAGTTATATTATTACCAAGAAGGAACTTTTAATTTTTTACAATTTTTTAAGGTCCGGGTTAAGGAAAATTCGAGAAAATTCAATCTCTCTACAAAAATCGTTATATCTCCTAAACTATTCGTCGCAGACCCCTCATATGAAAACTTTCGTGATCTACGTGACCAGATCGAAAGAAAAAGAGTTATATTATTACCAAGAAGGAACTTTTAATTTTTTACAATTTTTTAAGGTCCGGGTTAAGGAAAATTCGAGAAAATTCAATCTCTCTACAAAAATCGTTATATCTCCTAAACTATTCGTCGCAGACCCCTCATATGAAAACTTTCGTGATCTACGTGACCAGATCGAAAGAAAAAGAGTTATATTATTACCAAGAAGGAACTTTTAATTTTTTACAATTTTTCAAGGTCCGGGGTAAGAAAAATTCGAGAAAATTCTTCGACTCAAATATTGTCATTCGTGAGTGGAATTCGAATAATCATGAACTGCCAATACCAACTCTGCTTACCGATTTTCCGTAGTCCCCATAGTTGAGCAGAAATTTGAAGTCGAAATTTTTGGAAAAAACTGTAAAAATTCAATCTCTCTATAAAAATCGTTATATCTCCTAAACTATTCGTCGCAGACCCCTCATATAAAAACTTTCGTGATCTACGTGAACAGATCAATAGAAAAAGAGGTATATTATCACCAAGAAGGAACTTTTAATTTTTTACAATTTTTTAAGGTCCGGCTTAAGGAAAATTCGAGAAAATTCAATCTCTCTACAAAAATCGTTATATCTCTTAAACTATTCGTCGCAGACCCCTCAAAAAAAAACTTTCGTGATCTACGTGAACAGATCAATAGAAAAAGAGGTATTTTATTACCAAGAAAGATCTTTTAATTTTTTACAATTTTTCAAGGTCCGGGGTAAGGAAAATTCGAGAAAATTCAATCTCTCTATAAAAATCGTTATATCTCCTAAACTATTCGTCGCAGACTCCTCAAATAAAAACTTTCGTGATCTACATGACCAGATCAATAGAAAAAGAGGTATTTTATTACCAAGAAAGATCTTTTAATTTTTTACAATTTTTCAAGTTCCGCGGTAAGGAAAATTCGAGAAAATTCAATCTCTCTATAAAAATCGTTATATCTCCTAAACTATTCGTCGCAGACCCCTCATATAAAAACTTTCGTGATCTACGTGAACAGATCAATAGAAAAAGAGGTATATTATCACCAAGAAGGAACTTTTAATTTTTTACAATTTTTTAAGGTCCGGCTTAAGGAAAATTCGAGAAAATTCAATCTCTCTACAAAAATCGTTATATCTCCTAAACTATTCGTCGCAGACCCCTCAAAAAAAAACTTTCGTGATCTACGTGAACAGCTCAATAGAAAAAGAGGTATTTTATTACCAAGAAAGATCTTTTAATTTTTTACAATTTTTCAAGGTCCGGGGTAAGGAAAATTCGAGAAAATTCAATCTCTCTATAAAAATCGTTATATCTCCTAAACTATTCGTCGCAGACTCCTCAAATAAAAACTTTCGTGATCTACATGACCAGATCAATAGAAAAAGAGGTATATTATTACCAAGAAGGAACTTTTAATATTTTACAATTTTTTAAGGTATGGAAAATTCGAGAAAATTCGAGAAAATTTTTCGACTCAAATATTGTCAGGCGAGAGTGGGATTCGAATAAATATGAACTGCCAATACCAACTCTGCTTACCGATTTTCTGTAGTCCCCATAGTTTAGGAGAAATTTGAATTCGAAATTTTTGGAAAAAACCGTAAAAATTCAATCTCTCTTCAAAAATCGTTATATCTCCTAAACTATTCGTCGCAAACCCCTCAAATAAAAACTTTCGTGATCTACGTGACCAGATCAATAGAAAAAGAGGTATATTATTACCAAGAAGGAACTTTCAATTTTTTACAATTTTTTAAGGTCCGGGGTAAGGAAAATTCGAGAAAATTTTTCGACTCAAATATTGTCAGGCGAGAGTGGGATTCGAATAACCATGAACTGCCAATTCCAACTCTGCTTACCGATTTTCCGTAGTTCCCATAGTTTAGGAGAAATTTGAATTCGAAATTTTTGGAAAAAACCGTAAAATTCAATCTCTCTACTAAAATCGTTATATCTCCTGAACTATTCGTCGCAGACCCCTCATATGAAAACTTTCGTGATCTACGTGACCAGATCAATAGAAAAAGAGGTATATTATTACCAAGAAGGAACTTTTAATTTTTTACAATTTTTCAAGGTCCGGGGTAAGAAAAATTCGAGAAAATTCTTCGACTCAAATATTGTCATTCGTGAGTGGAATTCGAATAATCATGAACTGCCAATACCAACTCTGCTTACCGATTTTCCGTAGTCCCCATAGTTTAGGAGAAATTTGAAATCGAAATTTTTGGAAAAAACCGCAAAAATTCAATCTCCCTATAAAAATCGTTATATCTCCTAAACTATTCGTCGCAGACCCCTCATATAAAAACTTTCGTGATCTACGTGAACAGATCAATAGAAAAAGAGGTATATTATCACCAAGAAGGAACTTTTAATTTTTTACAATTTTTTAAGGTCCGGGGTAAGGAAAATTCGAGAAAATTCAATCTCTCTACAAAAATCGTTATATCTCCTAAACTATTCGTCGCAGACCCCTCAAATAAAAACTTTCGTGATCTACGTGAACAGATCAATAGAAAAAGAGGTATATTATTACCAAGAAAGATCTTTTAATTTTTTACAATTTTTCAAGGTCCGGGGTAAGGAAAATTCGAGTAAATTCAATCTCTCTATAAAAATCTTTATATCTCCTAAACTATTCGTCGCAGACTCCTCAAATAAAAACTTTCGTGATCTACATGACCAGATCAAAAGAAAAAGAGTTATATTATTACCAAGAAGGAACTTTTAATTTTTTACAATTTTTTAAGGTCTGGGGTAAGGAAAATTCGAGAAAATTCAATCTCTCTACAAAAATCGTTATATCTCCTAAACTATTCGTCGCAGACCCCTCAAATAAAAACTTTCGTGATCTACGTGAACAGATCAATAGAAAAAGAGGTATTTTATTACCAAGAAGGAACTTTCAATTTTTTACAATTTTTCAAGGTCCGAAGTAAGGAAAATTCGAGAAAATTCAATCTCTCTATAAAAATCGTTATATCTCCTAAACTATTCGTCGCAGACTCCTCAAATAAAAACTTTCGTGATCTACATGACCAGATCAATAGAAAAAGAGGTATATTATTACCAAGAAGGAACTTTTAATTTTTTACAATTTTTTAAGGTCCGGGGCAAGGAAAATTAGAGAAAATTCGAGAAAATTTTTCGACTCAAATATTGTCAGGCGAGAGTGGGATTCGAATAACCATGAACTGCCAATTCCAACTCTGCTTACCGATTTTCCGTAGTTCCCATGGTTTAGGAGAAATTTGAATTCGAAATTTTTGGAAAAAACCGTAAAAATTCAATCTCTCTACTAAAATCGTTATATCTCCTGAACTATTCGTCGCAGACCCCTCATATGAAAACTTTCGTGATCTACGTGACCAGATCAATAGAAAAAGAGGTATATTATTACCAAGAAGGAACTTTCAATTTTTTACAATTTTTTAAGGTCCGGAGTAAGAAAAATTCGAGAAAATTCGAGAAAATTTTTCGACTCAAATATTGTCAGGCGAGAGTGGGATTCGAATAACCAGGAACTGCCAATACCAACTCTGCTTACCGATTTTCCGTAGTCCCCATAGTTTAGGAGAAATTTGAATTCGAAATTTTTGGAAAAAACCGTAAAAATTCAATCTCTCTACAAAAATCGTTATATCTCCTAAACTATTCGTCGCAGACCCCTCATATGAAAACTTTCGTGATCTACGTGACCAGATCAAAAGAAAAAGAGTTATATTATTACCAAGAAGGAACTTTTAATTTTTTACAATTTTTTAAGGTCCGGGTTAAGGAAAATTCGAGAAAATTCAATCTCTCTACAAAAATCGTTATATCTCCTAAACTATTCGTCGCAGACCCCTCATATGAAAACTTTCGTGATCTACGTGACCAGATCGAAAGAAAAAGAGTTATATTATTACCAAGAAGGAACTTTTAATTTTTTACAATTTTTTAAGGTCCGGGTTAAGGAAAATTCGAGAAAATTCAATCTCTCTACAAAAATCGTTATATCTCCTAAACTATTCGTCGCAGACCCCTCAAATAAAAACTTTCGTGATCTACGTGAACAGATCAATAGAAAAAGAGGTATTTTATTACCAAGAAAGATCTTTTAATTTTTTACAATTTTTCAAGGTCCGGGGTAAGGAAAATTCGAGAAAATTCAATCTCTCTATAAAAATCGTAATATCTCCTAAACTATTCGTCGCAGACTCCTCAAATAAAAACTTTCGTGATCTACATGACCAGATCAATAGAAAAAGAGTTATATTATTACCAAAAAGGAACTTTCAATTTTTTACAATTTTTTAAGGTCCGGGGTAAGGAAAATTCGAGAAAATTCTTCGACTCAAATATTGTCATTCGAGAGTGGAATTCGAATAATCATGAACTGCCAATACCAACTCTGCTTACCGATTTTCCGTAGTCCCCATAGTTTAGGAGAAATTTGAAGTCAAAATTTTTGGAAAAAACCGTAAAAATTCAATCTCTCTATAAAAATCGTTATATCTCCTAAACTATTCGTCGCAGACCCCTCAAATAAAAACTTTCGTGATCTACGTGAACAGATCAATAGAAAAAGAGGTATTTTATTACCAAGAAAGATCTTTTAATTTTTTACAATTTTTCAAGGTCCGGGGTAAGGAAAATTCGAGAAAATTCAATCTCTCTATAAAAATCGTTATATCTCCTAAACTATTCGTCGCAGACTCCTCAAATAAAAACTTTCGTGATCTACGTGACCAGATCAATAGAAAAAGAGGTATATTATTACCAAGAAGGAACTTTTAATTTTTTACAATTTTTCAAGGTCCGGGGTAAGAAAAATTCGAGAAAATTCTTCGACTCAAATATTGTCATTCGTGAGTGGAATTCGAATAATCATGAACTGCCAATACCAACTCTGCTTACCGATTTTCCGTAGTCCCCATAGTTTAGGAGAAATTTGAAATCGAAATTTTTGGAAAAAACCGTAAAAATTCAATCTCCCTATAAAAATCGTTATATCTCCTAAACTATTCGTCGCAGACCCCTCATATAAAAACTTTCGTGATCTACGTGAACAGATCAATAGAAAAAGAGGTATATTATCACCAAGAAGGAACTTTTAATTTTTTACAATTTTTTAAGGTCCGGGGTAAGGAAAATTCGAGAAAATTCAATCTCTCTACAAAAATCGTTATATCTCCTAAACTATTCGTCGCAGACCCCTCAAATAAAAACTTTCGTGATCTACGTGAACAGATCAATAGAAAAAGAGGTATATTATTACCAAGAAAGATCTTTTAATTTTTTACAATTTTTCAAGGTCCGGGGTAAGGAAAATTCGAGTAAATTCAATCTCTCTATAAAAATCTTTATATCTCCTAAACTATTCGTCGCAGACTCCTCAAATAAAAACTTTCGTGATCTACATGACCAGATCAAAAGAAAAAGAGTTATATTATTACCAAGAAGGAACTTTTAATTTTTTACAATTTTTTAAGGTCTGGGGTAAGGAAAATTCGAGAAAATTCAATCTCTCTACAAAAATCGTTATATCTCCTAAACTATTCGTCGCAGACCCCTCAAATAAAAACTTTCGTGATCTACGTGAACAGATCAATAGAAAAAGAGGTATTTTATTACCAAGAAGGAACTTTCAATTTTTTACAATTTTTCAAGGTCCGGGGTAAGGAAAATTCGAGAAAATTCAATCTCTCTATAAAAATCGTTATATCTCCTAAACTATTCGTCGCAGACTCCTCAAATAAAAACTTTCGTGATCTACATGACCAGATCAATAGAAAAAGAGGTATATTATTACCAAGAAGGAACTTTTAATTTTTTACAATTTTTTAAGGTCCGGGGCAAGGAAAATTAGAGAAAATTCGAGAAAATTTTTCGACTCAAATATTGTCAGGCGAGAGTGGGATTCGAATAACCATGAACTGCCAATTCCAACTCTGCTTACCGATTTTCCGTAGTTCCCATGGTTTAGGAGAAATTTGAATTCGAAATTTTTGGAAAAAACCGTAAAAATTCAATCTCTCTACTAAAATCGTTATATCTCCTGAACTATTCGTCGCAGACCCCTCATATGAAAACTTTCGTGATCTACGTGACCAGATCAATAGAAAAAGAGGTATATTATTACCAAGAAGGAACTTTCAATTTTTTACAATTTTTTAAGGTCCGGAGTAAGAAAAATTCGAGAAAATTCGAGAAAATTTTTCGACTCAAATATTGTCAGGCGAGAGTGGGATTCGAATAACCAGGAACTGCCAATACCAACTCTGCTTACCGATTTTCCGTAGTCCCCATAGTTTAGGAGAAATTTGAATTCGAAATTTTTGGAAAAAACCGTAAAAATTCAATCTCTCTACAAAAATCGTTATATCTCCTAAACTATTCGTCGCAGACCCCTCATATGAAAACTTTCGTGATCTACGTGACCAGATCAAAAGAAAAAGAGTTATATTATTACCAAGAAGGAACTTTTAATTTTTTACAATTTTTTAAGGTCCGGGTTAAGGAAAATTCGAGAAAATTCAATCTCTCTACAAAAATCGTTATATCTCCTAAACTATTCGTCGCAGACCCCTCATATGAAAACTTTCGTGATCTACGTGACCAGATCGAAAGAAAAAGAGTTATATTGTTACCAAGAAGGAACTTTTAATTTTTTACAATTTTTTAAGGTCCGGGTTGAGGAAAATTCGAGAAAATTCAATCTCTCTACAAAAATCGTTATATCTCCTAAACTATTCGTCGCAGACCCCTCAAATAAAAACTTTCGTGATCTACGTGAACAGATCAATAGAAAAAGAGGTATTTTATTACCAAGAAAGATCTTTTAATTTTTTACAATTTTTCAAGGTCCGGGGTAAGGAAAATTCGAGAAAATTCAATCTCTCTATAAAAATCGTTATATCTCCTAAACAATTCGTCGCAGACTCCTCAAATAAAAACTTTCGTGATCTACATGACCAGATCAATAGAAAAAGAGTTATATTATTACCAAGAAGGAACTTTCAATTTTTTACAATTTTTTAAGGTCCGGGGTAAGGAAAATTCGAGAAAATTCTTCGACTCAAATATTGTCATTCGAGAGTGGAATTCGAATAATCATGAACTGCCAATACCAACTCTGCTTACCGATTTTCCGTAGTCCCCATAGTTTAGGAGAAATTTGAAGTCAAAATTTTTGGAAAAAACCTTAAAAATTCAATCTCTCTATAAAAATCGTTATATCTCCTAAACTATTCGTCGCAGACCCCTCAAATAAAAACTTTCGTGATCTACGTGAACAGATCAATAGAAAAAGAGGTATTTTATTACCAAGAAAGATCTTTTAATTTTTTACAATTTTTCAAGGTCCGGGGTAAGGAAAATTCGAGAAAATTCAATCTCTCTATAAAAATCGTTATATCTCCTAAACTATTCGTCGCAGACTCCTCAAATAAAAACTTTCGTGATCTACATGACCAGATCAATAGAAAAAGAGGTATATTATTACCAGGAAGGAACTTTTAATTTTTTACAATTTTTTAAGGTCCGGGGCAAGGAAAATTAGAGAAAATTCGAGAAAATTTTTCGACTCAAATATTGTCAGGCGAGAGTGGGATTCGAATAACCATGAACTGCCAACACCAACTCTGCTTACCGATTTTCCGTAGTCCCCATAGTTTAGGAGAAATTTGAATTCGAAATTTTTGGAAAAAACCGTAAAAATTCAATCTCTCTACAAAAATCGTTATATCTCCTAAACTATTCGTCGCAAACCCCTCAAACAAAAACTTTCGTGATCTACGTGTTCAGATCAATAGAAAAGGAGGTATATTATTACCAAGAAGGAACTTTTAATTTTTTACAATTTTTTAAGGTCCGGGGTAAGGAAAATTCGAGAAAATTCAATCTCTCTACAAAAATCGTTATATCTCCTAAATTATTCGTCGCAGACCCCTCAAATAAAAACTTTCGTGATCTACGTGAACAGATCAATAGAAAAAGAGGTATATTATTACCAGGAAGGAACTTTTAATTTTTTACAATTTTTTAAGGTCCGGGGCAAGGAAAATTAGAGAAAATTCGAGAAAATTTTTCGACTCAAATATTGTCAGGCGAGAGTGGGATTCGAATAACCATGAACTGCCAACACCAACTCTGCTTACCGATTTTCCGTAGTCCCCATAGTTTAGGAGAAATTTGAAGTCGAAATTTTTGGAAAAAACCGTAAAAATTCAATCTCTCTATAAAAATCGTTATATCTCCCAAACTATTCGTCGCAGACCCCTCATATAAAAACTTTCGTGATCTACGTGAACAGATCAATAGAAAAAGAGGTATATTATCACCAAGAAGGAACTTTCAATTTTTTACAATTTTTTAAGGTCCGGGGTAAGGAAAATTCGAGAAAATTCAATCTCTCTACAAAAATCGTTATATCTCCTAAATTATTCGTCGCAGACCCCTCAAATAAAAACTTTCGTGATCTACGTGTTCAGATCAATAGAAAAGGAGGTATATTATTACCAAGAAGGAACTTTTAATTTTTTACAATTTTTCAAGGTCCGGGGTAAGGAAAATTCGAGAAAATTCAATCTCTCTATAAAAATCGTTATATCTCCTAAACTATTCGTCGCAGACTCCTCAAATAAAAACTTTCGTGATCTACATGACCAGATCAATAGAAAAAGAGATATATTATTACCAGGAAGGAACTTTTAATTTTTTACAATTTTTTAAGGTCCGGGGCAAGGAAAATTAGAGAAAATTCGAGAAAATTTTTCGACTCAAATATTGTCAGGCGAGAGTGGGATTCGAATAACCATGAACTGCCAACACCAACTCTGCTTACCGATTTTCCGTAGTCCCCATAGTTTAGGAGAAATTTGAAGTCGAAATTTTTGGAAAAAACCGTAAAAATTCAATCTCTCTATAAAAATCGTTATATCTCCTAAACTATTCGTCGCAGACCCCTCATATAAAAACTTTCGTGATCTACGTGAACAGATCAATAGAAAAAGAGGTATATTATCACCAAGAAGGAACTTTTAATTTTTTACAATTTTTTAAGGTCCGGGGTAAGGAAAATTCGAGAAAATTCAATCTCTCTACAAAAATCGTTATATCTCCTAAATTATTCGTCGCAGACCCCTCAAATAAAAACTTTCGTGATCTACGTGAACAGATCAATAGAAAAAGTGGTATTTTATTACCAAGAAAAATCTTTTAATTTTTTACAATTTTTCAAGGTCCGGAGTAAGGAAAATTCGAGAAAATTCAATCTCTCTATAAAAATAAAAATAACAATGTGGAATGGCTTACTTGTCCGGGGTAAGGAAAATTCGAGAAAATTCAATCTCTCTATAAAAATCGTTATATCTCCTAAACTATTCGTCGCAGACTCCTCAAATAAAAACTTTCGTGATCTACATGACCAGATCAATAGAAAAAGAGATATATTATTACCAGGAAGGAACTTTTAATTTTTTACAATTTTTTAAGGTCCGGGGCAAGGAAAATTAGAGAAAATTCGAGAAAATTTTTCGACTCAAATATTGTCAGGCGAGAGTGGGATTCGAATAACCATGAACTGCCAACACCAACTCTGCTTACCGATTTTCCGTAGTCCCCATAGTTTAGGAGAAATTTGAAGTCGAAATTTTTGGAAAAAACCGTAAAAATTCAATCTCTCTATAAAAATCGTTATATCTCCTAAACTATTCGTCGCAGACCCCTCATATAAAAACTTTCGTGATCTACGTGAACAGATCAATAGAAAAAGAGGTATATTATCACCAAGAAGGAACTTTTAATTTTTTACAATTTTTTAAGGTCCGGGGTAAGGAAAATTCGAGAAAATTCAATCTCTCTACAAAAATCGTTATATCTCCTAAATTATTCGTCGCAGACCCCTCAAATAAAAACTTTCGTGATCTACGTGAACAGATCAATAGAAAAAGTGGTATTTTATTACCAAGAAAAATCTTTTAATTTTTTACAATTTTTCAAGGTCCGGAGTAAGGAAAATTCGAGAAAATTCAATCTCTCTATAAAAATAAAAATAACAATGTGGAATGGCTTACTTGAACAATTGTTCATTAAACAAAAAAAAAAAGGGAATAAGTACAGTCCCTTATACCAAAGTGGTTTCTTTAGACACGTGTGTCAAGCTTTCGTCGCTCTGCAATACGATAAAGAGTGTTAGAGTGAGAAACATTGAAGGAAATAACAAAAAAATGGAATCAACAACAGAAGTCAGCCTTCCAATTGTGGTTTTAGCAGCAATTGACCTTACCACGTGGGAGCTATAGCTACCTGCGTGACATCGAAGTCCAAGAAAAACAACAATGTCGAATGGCTTACTTGGATAATTGTTCATTAAACGAAAAGAGGGGAATAAGAACAGTCCCTTATACCAATGTGGTTTCCTTAGACACGTGTGTCATGCTTTCGTTCCTGTGCAATACGATGAAAAGTGTTATTATAATGAGAAACATTGAAGGAAATAACAAACAAATGAAATCAACAACAGAAGTCAGCCGTCCAATTGTGGTTACAGCAACAATTGACCTCACCACGTGGGAGATTATAGCTATCTGCGTGACATCCGAGTCCAAGAAAATCAACAATGTGGAATGGCTCACTTGGATAATTGTTCATAAAAGAGAAAAAAGGGAATAAGAACAGTCCCTTATACCAATGTGGTTTCCTTAGACACGTGTGTCAAGCTTTCGTCCCTCTGCAATACGATCAAAAGTGTTAGAGTAAGAAACATTGAAGGAAATAACAAACAAATGAAATCAACGACAGAAGTCAGCCGTCCAATTGTGGTTACAGCAGCAATTGATCTTACCATGTGGGAGATTATAGCTACCTGCGTGACATCGGAATCCAAGAAAATCAACAATGTGAAACGGCTTACTTGGATAATTGTTCATTAAACAAAAAGAAGGGAATAAGAACAGTCCTTTATACCAATGTGGTTTCCTTAGACACGTGTGTCAAGCTTTCGTCCCTCTGCAATACGACAAAAAGTGTTAGTATGAGAAACATTGAAGGAAATAACAAACAAATGAAATCAACAACAGGGGGAATAAGAACAGTTCCTTATACCAATGTGATTTCCTTAGACACGAGTGTCAAGCTTTCGTCCCTGTGCAATACGATGAAAAGTGTTAGAATGAGAAACATTGAATGAAATAACAAACAAATGAAATCAACAACAGAATTCAGCCGTCCAATTGTGGTTACAGCAGCAATTGACTTTACAACGTGGGAGATTATAGCTACCTGCGTGACATCGGAGTCCAAGAAAATCAACAATGTGGAATGGCTTACTTGAACAATTGTTCATTAAACAAAAAAAAAAGGAAAAAGAACAGTCCTTTATACCAAAGTGGTTTCCTCAGACACGTGTGTCTAGCTTTCCTCCCTCTGCAATACGATAAAAAGTGTTAGAATAAGAAACATTGAAGGAAATAACAAACAAATGAAATCAACTACAGAAGTCAGCCGTCCAATTGTGGTTTTAGCAGCAATTGACCTTACCACGTGGAAGCTATAGCTATCTGCGTGACATCCGAGTCCTAGAAGAACAACAATGTGGAATGGCTTACTTGGATAATTGTTCATTAAACCAAAAGAACGGAATAAGAACAGTCCTTTATACCAATGTTGTTTCCTTCGACACGTGTGTCTAGCTTCCGTCCCTCTGCAATACGATAAAAAGTGTTAGAGTAAGAAACATTGAGGGAAATAACAAACAAATGAAATCAACAACAGAAGTGAGCCGTCCATTTGTGGTTACAGCAGCAATTGACCTTAACACGTGGGAGATTATAGCTACCTGCGTGACATCCGAGTCCAAGAAAAACAACATTGTGGAATGGCTTACTTGGAATTGTTCGTTAAATGAAGAAAAAGGGAATAAGCACAATCTCCCAAAGCAGAGCGGTTTTCTTAGACACGTGTGTCGAACTTTCGTCCCTCTGCAATACGATAAAAGAGTAAGAAACATTGAAGGAAATAACAAACAAATGAAATCAACAACAGAAGAAAGCCGTCCAATTGTGTTCACAGCAGCATTTGACCTTACCACGTGGGAGATTATAGCTACCTGCGTGACATCCGAGTCCAAGAAAATCAACAATGTGGAATGGCTTACTTGAACAATTGTTCATTAAACGAAAAAAAAGGGAATAAGAACAGTCCCTTATACCAAAGTGGTTTCCTCAGACACGTGGGTCTAGCTTTCCATCCTCTGCAATACGATAAAAAGTGTTGGAGTAAGAAACATTGAAGGAAATAACAAACAAATGAAATCAACAACAGAAGTCAGCCAACCAATTGTGTTTACAGCAGCAATTGACCTTACCACGTGGGAGATTATAGCTACCTGCGTGACATCCGAGTCCAAGGAAATCAACAATGTGGAATGGCTTACTTGAACAATTGTTCATTAAACAAAAAAAAAGGGAATAAGAACAGTCCTTTATACCAAAGTGGTTTCCTCAGACACGTGTGTCTAGCTTTCCTCCCTCTGCAATACGATAAAAAGTGTTAGAGTAAGAAACATTGAGGGAAATAACAAACAAATGAAATCAACAACAGAAGTCAGCCGTCCAATTGTGGTTGCACCAGCAATTGACCTTACCACGTGGGAGCTATAGCTACCTGCGTGACATCCAAGTCCAAGAAAAACAACAATGTCGAATGGCTTATTTGGATAATTGTTCATTAAACAAAAAGAAGGGAATAAGAACAGTCCCTTATACCAATGTGGTTTCTTTAGACTCGTGTGTCAAGCTTTCGTCCCTGTGCAATACGATGAAAAGTGTTAGAATGAGAAACATTGAAGGAAATAACAAACAAATGAAATCAACAGCAGAATTCAGCCGTCCAATTGTGGTTACAGCAGCAATTGACCTTACCATGTGGGAGATTATAGCTACCTGCGTGACATCGGAGTCCAAGAAAATCAACAATGTGAAATGGCTCACTTGAATAATTGTTCATTAAACAAAAAAAAAGGGAATAAGAACAGTCCCTTATACCAAAGTGGTTTCTTTAGACACGTGTGTCAAGTTTTCGTTCCTCTGCAATACGATAAAGAGTGTTAGAGTAAGAAACATTGGAGGAAATAACAAACAAATGAAATCAACAACAGTAGATAGCCGTCCAATTGTGTTTACAGCAGCAATTGACCTTACCACGTGGGAGATTATAGCTACCTGCGTGACATCCGAGTCCAAGAAAATCAACAATGTGGAATGGCTTACTTGAACAATTGTTCATTAAACAAAAAAAAAAGGGAATAAGAACAGTCCCTTATACCAAAGTGGTTTCCTCAGACACGTGGGTCTAGCTTTCCTCCCTCTGCAATACGATAAAAAGTGTTAGATTAAGAAACATTGAAGGAAATAACAAACAAATGAAATCAACAACAGAAGTCAGCCGTCCATTTGTGTTTACAGCAGAAATTGACCTTACCACGTGGGAGATCATAGCCACCTGCGTGACATCCGAGTCCAAGAAAATCAACAATGTGGAATGGCTTACTTGAACAATTGTTCATTAAACAAAAAAAAAGGGAATAAGAACAGTCCTTTATACCAAAGTGGTTTCCTCAGACACGTGTGTCTAGCTTTCCTCCCTCTGCAATACGATAAAAGTGTTAGAGTAAGAAACATTGAGGGAAATAACAAACAAATGAAATCAACAGCAGAATTCAGCCGTCCAATTGTGGTTACAGCAGCAATTGACCTTACCATGTGGGAGATTATAGCTACCTGCGTGACATCGGAGTCCAAGAGAATCAACAATGTGAAATGGCTCACTTGAATAATTGTTCATTAAACAAAAAATAAGGAAATATGAACAGTCCCTTATACCAAAGTGGTTTCCTTAGACACGTGTGTCAAGTTTTCGTTCCTCTGCAATACGATAAAGAGTGTTAGAGTAAGAAACATTGAAGGAAATAACAAACAAATGAAATCAACAACAGAAGATAGCCGTCCAATTGTGTTTTCAGCAGCAATTGACCTTACCACGTGGGAGATTATAGCTACCTGCGTGACATCCGAGTCCAAAAAAATTAACAATGTGGAATGACTTACTTGAACAATTGTTCATTAAACAAAAAAAAAAGGGAATAAGAACAGTCCCTTATACCAAAGTGGTTTCCTCAGACACGTGGGTCTAGCTTTCCTCCCTCTGCAATACGATAAAAAGTGTTAGAGTAAGAAACATTGAGGGAAATAACAAACAAATGAAATCAACAACAGAAGTCAGCCGTCCAATTGTGGTTACACCAGCAATTGACCTTACCACGTGAGAGCTATAGCTACTTGCGTGAATACGATGAAAAGTGTTAGAATGAGAAACATTGAAGGAAATAACAAACAAATGAAATCAACAGCAGAATTCAGCCGTCCAATTGTGGTTACAGCAGCAATTGACCTTACCATGTGGGAGATTATAGCTACCTGCGTGACATCGGAGTCCAAGAAAATCAACAATGTGGAATGGCTTACTTGAACAATTGTTCATTAAACAAAAAAAAAGGGAATAAGAACAGTCCCGTATACCAAAGTGGTTTCTTTAGACACGTGTGTAAAGCTTTCTTCCCTCTGCAATACGATAAAAGAGTGAGAAACATTGAAGGAAATAACAAACAAATGAAATCAACAACAGGAGTCAGCCGTCCATTTGTGTTTACAGCAGCAATTGACCTTACCACGTGGGAGATCATAGCCACCTGCGTGACATCCGAGTCCAAGAAAATCAACAATGTGGAATGGCTTACTTGAACAATTGTTCATTAAACAAAAAAAAAGGGAATAAGAACAGTCCTTTATACCAAAGTGGTTTCCTCAGACACGTGTGTCTAGCTTTCCTCCCTCTGCAATACGATAAAAAGTGTTAGAGTAAGAAACATTGAGGGAAATAACAAACAAATGAAATCAACAACAGAAGTCAGCAGTCCAATTGTGGTTACACCAGCAATTGACCTTACCACGTGAGAGATATAGCTACCTGCGTGACATCCAAGTCCAAGAAAAACAACAATGTCGAATGGCTCACTTGTATAATTGTTCATTAAACAAAAAGAAGGGAACAAGAACAGTCCCTTATACCAATGTGGTTTCCTTAGACTCGTGTGTCAAGCTTTCGTCCCTGTGCAATACGATGAAAAGTGTTAGAATGAGAAACATTGAAGGACATAACAAACAAATGAAATCAACAGCAGAATTCAGCCTTCCAATTGTGGTTACAGCAGCAATTGACCTTACCATGTGGTAGATTATAGCTACCTGCGTGACATCGGAGTCCAAGAAAATCAACAATGTGAAATGGCTCACTTGAATAATTGTTCATTAAACAAAAAAAAAGGGGATAAGAACAGTCCCTTATACCAAAGTGGTTTCCTTAGACACGTGTGTCAAGTTTTCGTTCCTCTGCAATACGATAAAGAGTGTTAGAGAAAGAAACATTGAGAGAAATAACACACAAATGAAATCAACAACAGAAGTCAGCCGTCCAATTGTGGTAACAGCAGCAATTGACCTTACCACGTGTGAGCTATAGCTACCTGCGTGATATCCGAGTTCAAGAAAAACAACAATGTGGAATGGCTTACTTGAATAATTGTTCATTAAACAAGAAGAAGGGAGGGAATAAGAACAGTCCCTTATACCAATGTGGTTTCCTTAGACACGTGTGTCAAGCTTTCGTCCCTGTGCAATAAGATAAAAAGTGTAAGATTAAGAAACATTGAAGGAAATAACAAACAAATGAAATCAACAACAGAAGTCAGCCGTCCATTCGTGTTTACAGCAGCAATTGACCTTACCACGTGGGAGATCATAGCTACCTGCGTGACATCCGAGTCCAAGAAAATCAACAATGTGGAATGGCTTACTTGAACAATTGTTCATTAAACAAAAAAAAAAGGAATAAAACAGTCCCGTATACCAAAGTGGTTTCTTTAGACACGTGTGTCAAGCTTTCGTCCCTCTGCAATACGATAAAAGAGTGAGAAACATTGAAGGAAATAACAAACAAATGAAATCAACAACAGAAGTCAGCCGTCCAATTGTGGTTACAGCAGCAATTGACCTTACCACGTGGAGATTATAGCTAGCTGCGTGACATCGGAGTCCAAGAAAATCAACAATGTGAAACGGCTTACTTGGATAATTGTTCATTAAACAAAAAGAAGAGAATAAGAACAGTCCTTTATACCAATGTGGTTTCCTTAGACACGTGTGTCAAGCTTTCGTCCCTCTGCAATACGACAAAAAGTGTTAGTGTGAGAAACATTGAAGGAAATAACAAACAAATGAAATCAACAACAGAAGTCAGCCGTCCAATTGTGGTTACAGCAGCAATTGACCTTACAACGTGGGAGATTATAGCTACCTGCGTGATATCCGAGTCCAAGAAAATCAACAATGTGGAATGGCTTACTTGAACAATTGTTCATTGAACCAAAAAAAAAAGAAATACAAACAGTCCCTTATACCAAAGTGGTTTCCTTAGACACGTCTGTCAAGTTTTCGTTCCTCTGCAATACGATAAAGAGTGTTAGAGTGAGAAACATTGAAGGAAATAACAAACAAATGAAATCAACAACAGAAGTCAGCCGTCCAATTGTGGTTACAGCAGCAATTGACCTTACAACGTGGGAGATTATAGTTACCTGCGTGATATCCGAGTCCAAGAAAATCAACAATGTGAAATGGCTTACTTGAATAATTGTTCATTAAACAAAAAAAAAGAGAATAAGAACACTTCCTTATACCAAAGTGGTTTCCTTAGACACGTGTGTCAAGTTTTCGTTCCTCTGCAATACGATAAAGAGTGTTAGAGTGAGAAACATTGAAGGAAATAACAAACAAATGAAATCAACTACAGAAGTCAGCCGTCCAATTGTGGTTTTAGCAGCAATTGACCTTACCACGTGGAAGCTATAGCTACCTGCGTGACATCCGAGTCCTAGAAGAACAACAATGTGGAATGGCTTACTTGGATAATTGTTCATTAAACAAAAAGAAGGAAATAAGAACAGTCCTTTATACCAATGTGGTTTCCCTCGACACGTGTGTCTAGCTTTCGTCCCTGTGCAATAAGATAAAAAGTGTTAGAATAAGCAACATTGAAGGAAATATTAATCAAATGAAATCAACAACAGAAGTAAGCCGTCCATTTTTGGTTACAGCAGCAATTGAACTTAACACGTTGGAAGATTATAGCTACCTGCGTGACATCCGAGTACAAGAAAAAAAAAATTTTGGAATGGCTTACTTGGAATTGTTCGTTAAATGAAGAAAAAGAGAATAAGCACAATCTCCCAAAGCAGAGCGGTTTTCTTAGACACGTGTGTCAAGCTTTCGTCCCTCTGCAATACGATAAAAGAGTAAGAAACATTTAAGGAAATAACAAACAAATGAAATCAACAACAGAAGATAGCCGTCCAATTGTGTTTACAGCAGCAATTGACCTTACCACGTGGGAGATTATAGCTACCTGCGTGACATCCGAGTCCAAGAAAATCAACAATGTGGAATGGCTTACTTGAACAATTGTTCATTAAACGAAAAAAAAGGGAATAAGAACAGTCCCTTATACCAAAGTGGTTTCCTCAGACACGTGGGTCTAGCTTTCCTCCCTCTGCAATACGATAAAAAGTGTTAGAGTAAGAAACATTGAAGGAAATAACACACAAATGAAATCAACAAAAGAAGTCAGCCGTCCAATTGTGGTTACAGCACCAATTGACCTTACAACGTGGGAGATTATAGCTACCTGCGTGATATCCGAGTCCAAGAAAATCAACAATGTGAAATGGCTTACTTGAATAATTGTTCATTAAACAAAAAAAAAGAGAATAAGAACACTTCCTTATACCAAAGTGGTTTCCTTAGACACGTGTGTCAAGTTTTCGTTCCTCTGCAATACGATAAAGAGTGTTAGAGTGAGAAACATTGAAGGAAATAACAAAAAATGAAATCAACTACAGAAGTCAGCCGTCCAATTGTGGTTTTAGCAGCAATTGACCTTACCACGTGGAAGCTATAGCTACCTGCGTGACATCCGAGTCCTAGAAGAACAACAATGTGGAATGGCTTACTTGGATAATTGTTCATTAAACAAAAAGAAGGAAATAAGAACAATCCTTTATACCAATGTGGTTTCCTTCGACACGTGTGTCTAGCTTTCGTCCCTGTGCAATAAGATAAAAAGTGTTAAATTAAGCAACATTGAAGGAAATATTAATCAAATGAAATCAACAACAGAAGTAAGCCGTCCATTTGTGGTTACAGCAGCAATTGAACTCAACACGTTGGAAGATTATAACTACCTGCGTGACATCCGAGTCCAAGAAAAACAACATTTTGGAATGGCTTACTTGGAATTGTTCGTTAAATGAAGAAAAAGAGAATAAGCACAATCTCCCAAAGCAGAGCGGTTTTCTTAGACACGTGTGTCAAGCTTTCGTCCCTCTGCAATACGATAAAAGAGTAAGAAACATTGAAGGAAATAACAAACAAATGAAATCAACAACAGAAGATAGCCGTCCAATTGTGTTTACAGCAGCAATTGACCTTACCACGTGGGAGATTATAGCTACCTGCGTGACATCCGAGTCCAAGAAAATCAACAATGTAGAATGGCTCACTTGAACAATTGTTCATTAAACGAAAAAAAAGGGAATAAGAACAGTCCCTTATACCAAAGTGGTTTCCTCAGACACGTGGGTCTAGCTTTCCTCCCTCTGCAATACGATAAAAAGTGTTAGATTAAGAAACATTGGAGGAAATGACAAACAAATGAAATCAACAACAGAAGTCAGCCGTCCATTTGTGTTTACAGCAGCAATTGACCTTACCACGTGGGAGATCATAGCCACCTGCGTGACATCCGAGTCCAAGAAAATCAACAATGGGGAATGGCTTACTTGAACAATTGTTCATTAAACAAAAAAAAAAGGGAATAATGTTCTTATTCCCTTTTTTTTTTGTTTAATGAACAATTGTTCAAGTAAGCCATTCCCCATTGTTGATTTTCACTTAGGTATAAAAGACTGTTCGTCCTTTATACCTAAGTGGTTTCCTCAGACACGTGTGTCTAGCTTTCCTCCCTCTGCAATACGATAAAAAGTGTTAGAGTAAGAAACATTGAGGGAAATAACAAACAAATGAAATCAACAACAGAAGTCAGCCGTCCAATTGTGGTTACACCAGCAATTGACCTTACCACGTGAGAGCTATAGCTACCTGCGTGAATACGATGAAAAGTGTTAGAATGAGAAACATTGAAGGAAATAACAAACAAATGAAATCAACAGCAGAATTCAGCCGTCCAATTGTGGTTACAGCAGCAATTGACCTTACCATGTGGGAGATTATAGCTACCTGCGTGACATCGGAGTCCAAGAAAATCAACAATGTGGAATGGCTTACTTGAACAATTGTTCATTAAACAAAAAAAAAGGGAATAAGAACAGTCCCGTATACCAAAGTGGTTTCTTTAGACACGTGTGTAAAGCTTTCTTCCCTCTGCAATACGATAAAAGAGTGAGAAACATTGAAGGAAATAACAAACAAATGAAATCAACAACAGGAGTCAGCCGTCCAATTGTGGTTACAGCAGCAATTGGCCTTACCACGTGGAGATTATAGCTAGCTGCGTGACATCGGAGTCCAAGAAAATCAACAATGTGAAACGGCTTACTTGGATAATTGTTCATTAAACAAAAAGAAGAGAATATGAACAGTCCTTTATACCAATGTGGTTTCCTTAGACACGTGTGTCAAGCTTTCGTCCCTCTGCAATACGACAAAAAGTGTTAGTGTGAGAAACATTGTAGGAAATAACAAACAAATGGAATCAACAACAGAAGTCAGCCGTCCAATTGTGGTTACAGCAGCAATTGACCTTACAACGTGGGAGATTATAGCTACCTGCGTGATATCCGAGTCCAAGAAAATCAACAATGTGGAATGGCTTACTTGAACAATTGTTCATTGAACCAAAAAAAAAAGGAATACAAACAGTCCCTTATACCAAAGTGGTTTCCTTAGACACGTGTGTCAAGTTTTCGTTCCTCTGCAATACGATAAAGAGTGTTAGAGTGAGAAACATTGAAGGAAATAACAAACAAATGAAATCAACAACAGAAGTCAGCCGTCCAATTGTGGTTACAGCAGCAATTGACCTTACAACGTGGGAGATTATAGCTACCTGCGTGATATCCGAGTCCAAGAAAATCAACAATGTGGAATGGCTTACTTGAACAATTGTTCATTGAACCAAAAAAAAAAGGAATACAAACAGTCCCTTATACCAAAGTGGTTTCCTTAGACACGTGTGTCAAGTTTTCGTTCCTCTGCGATACGATAAAGAGTGTTAGAGTGAGAAACATTGAAGGAAATAACAAACAAATGAAATCAACTACAAAAGTCAGCCGTCCAATTGTGGTTTTAGCAGCAATTGACCTTACCACGTGGAAGCTATAGCTATCTGCGTGACATCCGAGTCCTAGAAGAACAACAATGTGGAATGGCTTACTTGGATAATTGTTCATTAAACAAAAAGAAGGAAATAAGAACAGTCCTTTATACCAATGTGGTTTCCTTCGAAACGTGTGTCTAGCTTTCGTCCCTGTGCAATAAGATAAAAAGTGTTAGAATAAGCAACATTGAAGGAAATATTAATCAAATGAAATCAACAACAGAAGTAAGCCGTCCAATTGTGGTTACACCAGCAATTGACCTTACCAGGTGGGAGCTATAGCTACCTGCGTGACATCCGAGTCCAAGAAAAACAACATTTTGGAATGGCTTACTTGGATTTGTTCGTTAAATGAAGAAAAAGGGAATGAGCACAATCTCCCAAAGCAGAGCGGTTTTCTTAGACACGTGTGTCAAGCTTTCGTCCCTCAGCAATACGATAAAAGAGTAAGAAACATTGAAGGAAATAACAAACAAATGAAATCAACAACAGAAGATAGCCATCCAATTGTGTTTACAGCAGCAATTGACCTTACCACGTGGGAGATTATAGCTACCTGCGTGACATCCGAGTCCAAGAAAACCAACAATGTGGAATGGCTTACTTGAACAATTGTTCATTAAACGAAAAAAAGGGAATAAGAACAGTCCCTTATACCAAAGTGGTTTCCTCAGACACGTGGGTCTAGCTTTCCTCCCTCTGCAATACGATAAAAAGTGTTAGAGTAAGAAACATTGAAGGAAATAACAAACAAATGAAATCAACAACAGAAGTCAGCCAACCAATTGTGTTTACAGCAGAAATTGACCTTACCACGAGGGAGATTATAGCTACCTGCGTGACATCCGAGTCCAAGAAAATCAACAATGTGGCTTACTTGAACAATTGTTCATTAAACAAAAAAAAATGGGAATGAGAACAGTCCCGTATACCAAAGTGGTTTCCTTAGACACGTGTGTCAAGTTTTCGTTCCTCTGCAATACGATAAAGAGTGTTAGAGAAAGAAACATTGGGAAAAATAACACACAAATGAAATAACCAACAGAAGTCAGCCGTCCAATTGTGGTAACAGCAGCAATTGACCTTACCACGTGCGAGCTATAGCTACCTGCGTGATATCCGAGTCCAAGAAAAACAACAATGTGGAATGGCTTACTTGAATAATTGTTCATTAAACAAGAAGAAGGGAATAAGAACAGTCCCTTATACCAATGTGGTTTCCTTAGACACGTGTGTCAAGCTTTCGTCCCTGTGCAATAAGATAAAAAGTGTTAGATTGAGAAACATTGAAGGAAATAACAAACAAATGAAATCAACAACAGAATTCAGCCGTCCATTTGTGTTTACAGCAGCAATTGACCTTACCACGTGGGAGCTATAGCTACCTGCGTGACGTCCAAATCCAGAAAATCAACAAAATGGAACTATTCGTCGCAAACCCCTCAAATAAAAACTCTCGTGATCTACGTGACCAGATCAATAGAAAAAGAGGTATATTATTACCAAGAAGGAACCTTTAATTTTTTACAATTTTTTAAGGTCCGGGGTAAGGAAAATTCGAGAAAATTCTTCGACTCAAATATTGTCATTCGTGAGTGGAATTCGAATAATCATGAACTGCCAATACCAACTCTGCTTACCGATTTTCCGTAGTCCCCATAGTTTAGGAGAAATTTGAATTCGAAATTTTTGGAAAAAACCGTAAAAATTCAATCTCTCTATAAAAATCGTTATATCTCCTAAACTATTCGTCGCAGACCTCTCATATAAAAACTTTCGTGATCTACGTGAACAGATCAATAGAAAAAGAGGTATATTATCACCAAGAAGGAACTTTTAATTTTTTACAATTTTTTAAGGTCCGGGTTAAGGAAAATTCGAGAAAATTCAATATCTCTACAAAAATCGTTATATCTCCTAAACTATTCGTCGCAGACCCCTCAAATAAAAACTTTCGTGATCTACGTGAACAGATCAATAGAAAAAGAGGTATTTTATTACCAAGAAAGATCTTTTAATTTTTTACAATTTTTCAAGGTCCGGGGTAAGGAAAATTCGAGAAAATTCAATCTCTCTATAAAAATCGTTATATCTCCTAAACTATTCGTCGCAGACTCCTCAAATAAAAACTTTCGTGATCTACATGACCAGATCAATAGAAAAAGAGGTATATTATTACCAAGAAGGAACTTTCAATTTTTTACAATTTTTTAAGGTCCGGGGCAAGGAAAATTCGAGAAAATTCGAGAAAATTTTTCGACTCAAATATTGTCAGGCGAGAGTGGGATTCGAATAACCATGAACTGCCAATACCAACTCTGCTTACCGATTTTCCGTAGTCCCCATAGTTAAGGAGAAATTTGAATTCGAAATTTTTGGAAAAAACCGTAACAATTCAATCTCTCTACAAAAATCGTTATATCTCCTAAACTATTCGTCGCAAACCCCTCAAATAAAAACTTTCGTGATCTACGTGACCAGATCAATAGAAAAAGAGTTATATTATTATCAAGAAGGAACTTTTAATTTTTTACAATTTTTTAAGGTCCGGGGTAAGGAAAATTCGAGAAAATTCAATCTCTCTACAAAAATCGTTATATCTCCTAAACTATTCGTCGCAGACCCCTCAAATAAAAAGTTTCGTGATCTACGTGAACAGATCAATAGAAAAAGAGGTATTTTATTACCAAGAAAGATCTTTTAATTTTTTACAATTTTTCAAGGTCCGGGGTAAGGAAAATTCGAGAAAATTCAATCTCTCTATAAAAATCGTTATATCTCCTAAACTATTCGTCGCAGAGTCCTCAAATAAAAACTTTCGTGATCTACATGACCAGATCAATAGAAAAAGAGGTATCTTATTACCAAGAAGGAACTTTTAATTTTTTACAAGTTTTTAAGGTCCGGGGTAAGGAAAATTCGAGAAAATTCGAGAAAATTTTTCGAATCAAATATTGTCAGGCGAGAGTGGGATTCGAATAACCATGAATTGCCAATACCAACTCTGCTTACCGATTTTCCGTAGTCCCCATAGTTTAGGAAAAATTTGAATTCGAAATTTTTGGAAAAAACCGTAAAAATTCAATCTCTCTACAAAAATCGTTATATCTCCTAAACTATTCGTCGCAAACCCCTCAAATAAAAACTTTCGTGATCTACGTGACCAGATCAATAAAAAAAGAGGTATATTATTACCAAGAAGGAACTTTTAATTTTTTACAATTTTTTAAGGTCCGGGGTAAGGAAAATTCGAGAAAATTCGAGAAAATTCTTCGACTCAAATATTGTCATTCGTGAGTGGAATTCGAATAATCATGAACTGCCAATACCAACTCTGCTTACCGATTTTCCGTAGTCCCCATAGTTTAGGAGAAATTTGAAGTCGAAATTTTTGGAAAAAACCGTAAAAATTCAATCTCTCTATAAAAATCGTTATATCTCCTAAACTATTCGTCGGAGAGCCCTCATATGAAAACTTTCGTGATCTACGTGAACAGATCAATAGAAAAAGAGGTATATTATCACCAAGAAGGAACTTTTAATTTTTTACAATTTTTAAAGGTCCGGGGTAAGGAAAATTCGAGAAAATTCAATCTCTCTACAAAAATCGTTATATCTCCTAAACTATTCGTCGCAGAACCCTTAAATAAAAACTTTCGTGATCTACGTGAACAGATCAATAGAAAAAGAGGTATTTTATTACCAAGAAAGATCTTTCAATTTTTTACAATTTTTCAAGGTCCGGGGTAAGGAAAATTCGAGAAAATTCAATCTCTCTATAAAAATCGTTATATCTCCTAAACTATTCGTCGCAAACCCCTCAAATAAAAACTTTCGTGATCTCCGTGACCAGATCAATAGAAAAAGAGGTATATTATCACCAAGAAGGAACTTTTAATTTTTCACAATTTTTTAAGGTCCGGGGTAAGGAAAATTCGAGAAAATCCAATTTCTCTACAAAAATCGTTATATCTCCTAAACTATTCGTCGCAGACTCCTCAAATAAAAACTTTCGTGATCTACATGACCAGATCAATAGAAAAAGGGGTATCTTATTACCAAGAAGGAACTTTTAATTTTTTACAAGTTTTTAAGGTCCGGGGTAAGGAAAATTCGAGAAAATTCGAGAAAATTTTTCGACTCAAATATTGTCAGGCGAGAGTGGGATTCGAATAACCATGAACTGCCAATACCAACTCTGCTTACCGATTTTCCGTAGTCCCCATAGTTTAGGAGAAATTTGAATTCGAAATTTTTGGAAAAAACCGTAAAAATTCAATCTCCCTATAAAAATCGTTATATCTCCTAAACTATTCGTCGCAGACCCCTCATATAAAAACTTTCGTGATCTACGTGAACAGATCAATAGAAAAAGAGGTATATTATCACCAAGAAGGAACTTTTAATTTTTTACAATTTATTAAAGTCCGGGGTAAGGAAAATTCGAGAAAATTCAATCTCTCAACAAAAATCGTTATATCTCCTAAACTATTCGTCGCAGACCCCTCAAATAAAAACTTTCGTGATCTACGTGAACAGATCAATAGAAAAAGAGGTATTTTATTACCAAGAAAGATCTTTTAATTTTTTACAATTTTTCAAGGTCCGGGGTAAGGAAAATTCGAGAAAATTCAATCTCTCTATAAAAATCGTTATATCTCCTAAACTATTCGTCGCAGACTCCTCAAATAAAAACTTTCGTGATCTACACGACCAGATCAATAGAAAAAGAGGTATATTATTACCCAGAAGGAACTTTCAATTTTTTACAATTTTTTAAGGTCCGGGGTAAGAAAAATTCGAGAAAATTCGAGAAAATTTTTCGACTCAAATATTGTCAGGCGAGAGTGGGATTCGAATAACCATGAACTGCCAATACCAACTCTGCTTACCGATTTTCTGTAGTCCCCATAGTTTAGGAGAAATTTGAATTCGAAATTTTTGGAAAAAACCGTAAAAATTCAACCTCTCTACAAAAATCGTTATATCTCCTAAACTATTCGTCGCAAACCCCTCAAATAAAAACTTTCGTGATCTACGTGACCAGATCAATAGAAAAAGAGGTATATTATTACCAAGAAGGAACTTTTAATTTTTTACAATTTTTTAAGGTCCGGGGTAAGGAAAATTCGAGAAAATTCGAGAAAATTTTTCGACTCAAATATTGTCAGGCGAGAGTGGGATTCGAATAACCATGAACTGCCAATACCAACTCTGCTTACCGATTTTCCGTAGTTCCCATAGTTTAGGAGAAATTTGAATTCGAAATTTTTGGAAAAAACCGTAAAAATTCAATCTCTCTACTAAAATCGTTATATCTCCTAAACTATTCGTCGCAGACCCCTCATATGAAAACTTTCGTGATCTACGTGACCAGATCAATAGAAAAAGAGGTATATTATTACCAAGAAGGAACTTTTAATTTTTTACAATTTTTTAAGGTCCGGGGTAAGGAAAATTCGAGAAAATTCGAGAAAATTCTTCGACTCAAATATTGTCATTCGTGAGTGGAATTCGAATAATCATGAACTGCCAATACCAACTCTGCTTACCGATTTTCCGTAGTCTCCATAGTTTAGGAGAAATTTGAAGTCGAAATTTTTGGAAAAAACCGTAAAAATTCAATCTCTCTATAAAAATCGTTATATCTCCTAAACTATTCGTCGCAGACCCCTCATATAAAAACTTTCGTGATCTACGTGAACAGATCAATAGAAAAGAGGTATATTATCACCAAGAAGGAACTTTTAATTTTTTACAATTTTTTAAGGTCCGGGGTAAGGAAAATTCGAGAAAATTCAATCTCTCTACAAAAATCGTTAAATTATTCGTCGCAGACCCCTCAAATAAAAACTTTCGTGATCTACGTGAACAGATCAATAGAAAAAGAGGTATTTTATTACCAAGAAAGATCTTTTAATTTTTTACAATTTTTCAAGGTCCGGGGTAAGGAAAATTCGAGAAAATTCAATCTCTCTATAAAAATCGTTATATCTCCTAAACTATTCGTCGCAGACTCCTCAAATAAAAACTTTCGTGATCTACATGACCAAATCAATAGGAAAAGAGGTATATTATTACCAAGAAGGAACTTTTAATTTTTCACAATTTTTTAAGGTCCGGGGTAAGGAAAATTCGAGAAAATTCGAGAAAATTTTTCGACTCAAATATTGTCAGGCGAGAGTGGGATTCGAATAACCATGAACTGCCAATACCAACTCTGCTTACCGATTTTCCGTAGTTCCCATAGTTTAGGAGAAATTTGAATTCGAAATTTTTGGAAAAAACCGTAAAAATTCAATCTCTCTACTAAAATCGTTATATCTCCTAAACTATTCGTCGCAGACCCCTCATATGAAAACTTTCGTGATCTACGTGACCAGATCAATAGAAAAAGAGGTATATTATTACCAAGAAGGAACTTTTAATTTTTTACAATTTTTCAAGGTCCGGGGTAAGAAAAATTCGAGAAAATTCTTCGACTCAAATATTGTCATTCGTGAGTGGAATTCGAATAATCATGAACTGCCAATACCAACTCTGCTTACCGATTTTCCGTAGTCCCCATAGTTTAGGAGAAATTTGAAATCGAAATTTTTGGAAAAAACCGTAAAAATTCAATCTCCCTATAAAAATCGTTATATCTCCTAAACTATTCGTCGCAGACCCCTCATATAAAAACTTTCGTGATCTACGTGAACAGATCAATAGAAAAAGAGGTATATTATCACCAAGAAGGAACTTTTAATTTTTTACAATTTTTTAAGGTCCGGGGTAAGGAAAATTCGAGAAAATCCAATCTCTCTACAAAAATCGTTATATCTCCTAAACTATTCGTCGCAGACTCCTCAAATAAAAACTTTCGTGATCTACATGACCAGATCAATAGAAAAAGAGGTATATTATTACCAAGAAAGATCTTTTAATTTCTTACAATTTTTCAAGGTCCGGGGTAAGGAAAATTCGAGAAACTTCAATCTCTCTATAAAAATCGTTATATCTCCTAAACTATTCGTCGCAGACTCCTCAAATAAAAACTTTCGTGATCTACATGACCAGATCAATAGGAAAAGAGGTATATTATTACCAAGAAGGAACTTTTAATTTTTTACAATTTTTTAAGGTCCGGGGTAAGGAAAATTCGAGAAAATTTTTCGACTCAAATATTGTCAGGCGAGTATGGGATTCGAATAACCATGAACTGCCAATACCAACTCTGCTTACCGATTTTCCGTAGTCCCCATAGTTTAGGAGAAATTTGAATTAGAAATTTTTGGAAAAAACCGTAAAAATTCAATCTCTCTACAAAAATCGTTATATCTCCTAAACTATTCGTCGCAAACCCCTCAAATAAAAACTTTCGTGATCTACGTGACCAGATCAATAGAAAAAGAGGTATATTATTACCAAGAAGGAACTTTTAATTTTTTACAATTTTTTAAGGTCCGGGGTAAGGAAAATTCGAGAAAATTCGAGAAAATTTTTCGACTCAAATATTGTCAGGCGAGAGTGGGATTCGAATAACCATGAACTGCCAACACCAACTCTGCTTACCGATTTTCCGTAGTCCCCATAGTTTAGGAGAAATTTGAATTCGAAATTTTTGGAAAAAACCGTAAAAATTCAATCTCTCTACAAAAATCGTTATATCTCCTAAACTATTCGTCGCAAACCCCTCAAATAAAAACTTTCGTGATCTACGTGACCAGATCAATAGAAAAAGAGGTATATTATTACCAAGAAGGAACTTTTAATTTTTTACAATTTTTTAAGGTCCGGGGTAAGGAAAATTCGAGAAAATTCGAGAAAATTCTTCGACTCAAATATTGTCATTCGTGAGTGGAATTCGAATAATCATGAACTGCCAATACCAACTCTGCTTACCGATTTTCCGTAGTCTCCATAGTTTAGGAGAAATTTGAAGTCGAAATTTTTGGAAAAAACCGTAAAAATTCAATCTCTCTATAAAAATCGTTATATCTCCTAAACTATTCGTCGCAGACCCCTCATATAAAAACTTTCGTGATCTACGTGAACAGATCAATAGAAAAGAGGTATATTATCACCAAGAAGGAACTTTTAATTTTTTACAATTTTTTAAGGTCCGGGGTAAGGAAAATTCGAGAAAATTCAATCTCTCTACAAAAATCGTTAAATTATTCGTCGCAGACCCCTCAAATAAAAACTTTCGTGATCTACGTGAACAGATCAATAGAAAAAGAGGTATTTTATTACCAAGAAAGATCTTTTAATTTTTTACAATTTTTCAAGGTCCGGGGTAAGGAAAATTCGAGAAAATTCAATCTCTCTATAAAAATCTTTATATCTCCTAAACTATTCGTCGCAGACTCCTCAAATAAAAACTTTCGTGATCTACATGACCAAATCAATAGGAAAAGAGGTATATTATTACCAAGAAGGAACTTTTAATTTTTTACAATTTTTTAAGGTCCGGGGTAAGGAAAATTCGAGAAAATTCGAGAAAATTTTTCGACTCAAATATTGTCAGGCGAGTATGGGATTCGAATAACCATGAACTGCCAATACCAACTCTGCTTACCGATTTTCCGTAGTCCCCATAGTTTAGGAGAAATTTGAATTCGAAATCTTTGGAAAAAACCGTAAAAATTCAATCTCTCTACAAAAATCGTTATATCTCCTAAACTATTCGTCGCAAACCCCTCAAATAAAAACTTTCGTGATCTACGTGACCAGATCAATAGAAAAAGAGGTATATTATTACCAAGAAGGAACTTTTAATTTTTTACAATTTTTTGAGGTCCGGGGTAAGGAAAATTCGAGAAAATTCGAGAAAATTCTTCGACTCAAATATTGTCATTCGTGAGTGGAATTCGAATAATCATGAACTGCCAATACCAACTCTGCTTACCTATTTTCCGTAGTCCTCATAGTTTAGGAGAAATTTGAATTCGAAATTTTTGGAAAAAACCGTAAAAATTCAATCTCTCTACTAAAATCGTTATATCTCCTAAACTATTCGTCGCAGACCCCTCATATGAAAACTTTCGTGATCTACGTGACCAGATCAATAGAAAAAGAGGTATATTATTACCAAGAAGGAACTTTTAATTTTTTACAATTTTTCAAGGTCCGGGGTAAGAAAAATTCGAGAAAATTCTTCGACTCAAATATTGTCATTCGTGAGTGGAATTCGAATAATCATGAACTGCCAATACCAACTCTGCTTACCGATTTTCCGTAGTCCCCATAGTTTAGGAGAAATTTGAATTCGAAATTTCTGGAAAAAACCGTAAAAATTCAATCTCTCTACAAAAATCGTTATATCTCCTAAACTATTCGTCGCAAACCCCTCAAATAAAAACTCTCGTGATCTACGTGACCAGATCAATAGAAAAAGAGGTATATTATTACCAAGAAGGAACCTTTAATTTTTTACAATTTTTTAAGGTCCGGGGTAAGGAAAATTCGAGAAAATTCAATCTCTCTATAAAAATCGTTATATCTCCTAAACTATTCGTCGCAGACTCCTCAAATAAAAACTTTCGTGATCTACATGACCAGATCAATAGAAAAAGAGGTATATTATTACCAAGAAGGAACTTTCAATTTTTTACAATTTTTTAAGGTCCGGGGCAAGGAAAATTCGAGAAAATTCGAGAAAATTTTTCGACTCAAATATTGTCAGGCGAGAGTGGGATTCGAATAACCATGAACTGCCAATACCAACTCTGCTTACCGATTTTCCGTAGTCCCCATAGTTTAGGAGAAATTTGAATTCGAAATTTCTGGAAAAAACCGTAAAAATTCAATCTCTCTACAAAAATCGTTATATCTCCTAAACTATTCGTCGCAAACCCCTCAAATAAAAACTTTCGTGATCTACGTGACCAGATCAATAGAAAAAGAGGTATCTTATTACCAAGAAGGAACTTTTAATTTTTTACAATTTTTTAAGGTCCGGGGTAAGGAAAATTCGAGAAAATTCGAGAAAATTCTTCGACTCAAATATTGTCATTCGTGAGTGGAATTCGAATAATCATGAACTGCCAATACCAACTCTGCTTACCGATTTTCCGTAGTCCCCATAGTTTAGGAGAAATTTGAAGTCGAAATTTTTGGAAAAAACCGTAAAAATTCAATCTCTCTATAAAAATCGTTATATCTCCTAAACTATTCGTCGCAGACCCCTCATATAAAAACTTTCGTGATCTACGTGAACAGATCAATAGAAAAAGAGGTATATTATCACCAAGAAGGAACTTTTAATTCTTTACAATTTTTTAAGGTCCGGGGTAAGGAAAATTCGAGAAAATTCAATCTCTCTACAAAAATCGTTATATCTCCTAAACTATTCGTCGCAGACCCCTCAAATAAAAACTTTCGTGATCTACGTGAACAGATCAATAGAAAAAGAGGTATTTTATTACCAAGAAAGATCTTTTAATTTTTTACAATTTTTCAAGGTCCGGGGTAAGGAAAATTCGAGAAAATTCAATCTCTCTATAAAAATCGTTATATCTCCTAAACTATTCGTCGCAGACTCCTCAAATAAAAACTTTCGTGATCTACATGACCAGATCAATAGAAAAAGAGGTATATTATTACCAAGAAGGAACTTTTAATTTTTTACAATTTTTTAAGGTCCGGGGTAAGGAAAATTCGAGAAAATTCGAGAAAATTCTTCGACTCAAATATTGTCATTCGTGAGTGGAATTCGAATAATCATGAACTGCCAATACCAACTCTGCTTACCTATTTTCCGTAGTCCCCATAGTTTAGGAGAAATTTGAATTCGAAATTTTTGTAAAAAACCGTAAAAATTCAATCTCTCTACTAAAATCGTTATATCTCCCAAACTATTCGTCGCAGACCCCTCATATGAAAACTTTCGTGATCTACGTGACCAGATCAATAGAAAAAGAGGTATATTATTACCAAGAAGGAACTTTCAATTTTTTACAATTTTTCAAGATCCGGGGTAAGAAAAATTCGAGAAAATTCTTCGACTCAAATATTGTCATTCGTGAGTGGAATTCGAATAATCATGAACTGCCAATACCAACTCTGCTTACCGATTTTCCGTAGTCCCCATAGTTAAGGAGAAATTTGAAGTCGAAATTTTTGGAAAAAACCGTAAAAATTCAATCTCCCTATAAAAATCGTTATATCTCCTAAACTATTCGTCGCAGACCCCTCATATAAAAACTTTCGTGATCTACGTGAACAGATCAATAGAAAAAGAGGTATATTATCACCAAGAAGGAACTTTTAATTTTTTACAATTTTTTAAGGTCCGGGGTAAGGAAAATTCGAGAAAATTCAATCTCTCAACAAAAATCGTTATATCTCCTAAACTATTCGTCGCAGACCCCTCAAATAAAAACTTTCGTGATCTACGTGAACAGATCAATAGAAAAAGAGGTATTTTATTACCAAGAAAGATCTTTAAATTTTTTACAATTTTTCAAGGTCCGGGGTAAGGAAAATTCGAGAAAATTCAATCTCTCTATAAAAATCGTTATATCTCCTAAACTATTCGTCGCAGACTCCTCAAATAAAAACTTTCGTGATCTACACGACCAGATCAATAGAAAAAGAGGTATATTATTACCAAGAAGGAACTTTCAATTTTTTACAATTTTTTAAGGTCCGGGGTAAGAAAAATTCGAGAAAATTCGAGAAAATTTTTCGACTCAAATATTGTCAGGCGAGAGTGGGATTCGAATAACCATGAACTGCCAATACCAACTCTGCTTACCGATTTTCTGTAGTCCCCATAGTTTAGGAGAAATTTGAATTCGAAATTTTTGGAAAAAACCGTAAAAATTCAACCTCTCTACAAAAATCGTTATATCTCCTAAACTATTCGTCGCAAACCCCTCAAATAAAAACTTTCGTGATCTACGTGACCAGATCAATAGAAAAAGAGGTATATTATTACCAAGAAGGAACTTTTAATTTTTTACAATTTTTTAAGGTCCGGGGTAAGGAAAATTCGAGAAAATTCGAGAAAATTTTTCGACTCAAATATTGTCAGGCGAGAGTGGGATTCGAATAACCATGAACTGCCAATACCAACTCTGCTTACCGATTTTCCGTAGTCCCCATAGTTTAGGAGAAATTTGAATTCGAAATTTTTGGAAAAAACCGTAAAAATTCAATCTCTCTACTAAAATCGTTATATCTCCTAAACTATTCGTCGCAGACCCCTCATATGAAAACTTTCGTGATCTACGTGACCAGATCAATAGAAAAAGAGGTATATTATTACCAAGAAGGAACTTTTAATTTTTTACAATTTTTCAAGGTCCGGGGTAAGAAAAATTCGAGAAAATTCTTCGACTCAAATATTGTCATTCGTGAGTGGAATTCGAATAATCATGAACTGCCAATACCAACTCTGCTTACCGATTTTCCGTAGTCCCCATAGTTTAGGAGAAATTTGAAGTCGAAATTTTTGGAAAAAACCGTAAAAATTCAATCTCCCTATAAAAATCGTTATATCTCCTAAACTATTCGTCGCAGACCCCTCATATAAAAACTTTCGTGATCTACGTGAACAGATCAATAGAAAAAGAGGTAAATTATCACCAAGAAGGAACTTTTAATGTTTTACAATTTTTTAAGGTCCGGGGTAAGGAAAATTCGAGAAAATCCAATCTCTCTACAAAAATCGTTATATCTCTTAAACTATTCGTCGCAGACTCCTCAAATAAAAACTTTCGTGATCTACATGACCAGATCAATAGAAAAAGAGGTATATTATTACCAAGAAAGGTCTTTTAATTTTTTACAATTTTTCAAGGTCCGGGGTAAGGAAAATTCGAGAAACTTCAATCTCTCTATAAAAATCGTTATATCTCCTAAACTATTCGTCGCAGACTCCTCAAATAAAAACTTTCGTGATCTACACGACCAGATCAATAGAAAAAGAGGTATATTATTACCAAGAAGGAACTTTCAATTTTTCACAATTTTTTAAGCTCCGGGGTAAGAGAAATTCGAGAAAATTCGAGAAAATTTTTCGACTCAAATATTGTCAGGCGAGAGTGGGATTCGAATAACCATGAACTGCCAATACCAACTCTGCTTACCGATTTTCTGTAGTCCCCATAGTTTAGGAGAAATTTGAATTCGAAATTTTTGGAAAAAACCGTAAAAATTCAACCTCTCTACAAAAATCGTTATATCTCCTAAACTATTCGTCGCAAACCCCTCAAATAAAAACTTTCGTGATCTACGTGACCAGATCAATAGAAAAAGAGGTATATTATTACCAAGAAGGAACTTTTAATTTTTTACAATTTTTTGAGGTCCGGGGTAAGGAAAATTCGAGAAAATCCAATCTCTCTACAAAAATCGTTATATCTCCTAAACTATTCGTCGCAGACTCCTCAAATAAAAACTTTCGTGATCTACATGACCAGATCAATAGGAAAAGAGGTATATTATTACCAAGAAGGAACTTTTAAATTCGAGAAAATTTTTCGACTCAAATATTGTCAGGCGAGAGTGGGATTCGAATAACCATGAACTGCCAACACCAACTCTGCTTACCGATTTTCCGTAGTCCCCATAGTTTAGGAGAAATTTGAATTCGAAATTTTTGGAAAAAACCGTAAAAATTCAATCTCTATAAAAATCGTTATATCTCCTAAACTATTCGTCGCAGACCACTCATATAAAAACTTTCGTGATCTACGTGAACAGATCAATAGAAAAGGAGGTATTTTATTACCAAGAAAGATCTTTTAATTTTTTACAATTTTTCAAGGTCCGGGGTAAGGAAAATTCGAGAAAATTCAATCTCTCTATAAAAATCGTTATATCTCCTAAACTATTCGTCGCAGACTCCTCAAATAAAAACTTTCGTGATCTACATGACCAGATCAATAGGAAAAGAGGTATATTATTACCAAGAAGGAACTTTTAATTTTTTACAATTTTTTAAGGTCCGGGGTAAGGAAAATTCGAGAAAATTCGAGAAAATTTTTCGACTCAAATATTGTCAGGCGAGTATGGGATTCGAATAACCATGAACTGCCAATACCAACTCTGCTTACCGATTTTCCGTAGTCCCCATAGTTTAGGAGAAATTTGAATTCGAAATCTTTGGAAAAAACCGTAAAAATTCAATCTCTCTACAAAAATCGTTATATCTCCTAAACTATTCGTCGCAAACCCCTCAAATAAAAACTTTCGTGATCTACGTGACCAGATCAATAGAAAAAGAGGTATATTATTACCAAGAAGGAACTTTTAATTTTTTACAATTTTTTGAGGTCCGGGGTAAGGAAAATTCGAGAAAATTCGAGAAAATTCTTCGACTCAAATATTGTCATTCGTGAGTGGAATTCGAATAATCATGAACTGCCAATACCAACTCTGCTTACCTATTTTCCGTAGTCCCCATAGTTTAGGAGAAATTTGAATTCGAAATTTTTGGAAAAAACCGTAAAAATTCAATCTCTCTACTAAAATCGTTATATCTCCTAAACTATTCGTCGCAGACCCCTCATATGAAAACTTTCGTGATCTACGTGACCAGATCAATAGAAAAAGAGGTATATTATTACCAAGAAGGAACTTTTAATTTTTTACAATTTTTCAAGGTCCGGGGTAAGAAAAATTCGAGAAAATTCTTCGACTCAAATATTGTCATTCGTGAGTGGAATTCGAATAATCATGAACTGCCAATACCAACTCTGCTTACCGATTTTCCGTAGTCCCCATAGTTTAGGAGAAATTTGAATTCGAAATTTCTGGAAAAAACCGTAAAAATTCAATCTCTCTACAAAAATCGTTATATCTCCTAAACTATTCGTCGCAAACCCCTCAAATAAAAACTCTCGTGATCTACGTGACCAGATCAATAGAAAAAGAGGTATATTATTACCAAGAAGGAACCTTTAATTTTTTACAATTTTTTATGGTCCGGGGTAAGGAAAATTCGAGAAAATTCGAGAAAATTCTTCTACTCAAATATTGTCATTCGTGAGTGGAATTCGAATAATCATGAACTGCCAATACCAACTCTGCTTACCGATTTTCCGAAGTCCCCATAGTTTAGGAGAAATTTGAAGTCGAAATTTTTGGAAAAAACCGTAAAAATTCAATCTCTCTATAAAAATCGTTATATCTCCTAAACTATTCGTCGCAGACCTCTCATATAAAAACTTTCGTGATCTACGTGAACAGATCAATAGAAAAAGAGGTATATTATCACCAAGAAGGAACTTTTAATTTTTTACAATTTTTTAAGGTCCGGGTTAAGGAAAATTCGAGAAAATTCAATATCTCTACAAAAATCGTTATATCTCCTAAACTATTCGTCGCAGACCCCTCAAATAAAAACTTTCGTGATCTACGTGAACAGATCAATAGAAAAAGAGGTATTTTATTACCAAGAAAGATCTTTTAATTTTTTACAATTTTTCAAGGTCCGGGGTAAGGAAAATTCGAGGAAATTCAATCTCTCTATAAAAATCGTTATATCTCCTAAACTATTCGTCGCAGACTCCTCAAATAAAAACTTTCGTGATCTACATGACCAGATCAATAGAAAAAGAGGTATATTATTACCAAGAAGGAACTTTCAATTTTTTACAATTTTTTAAGGTCCGGGGTAAGGAAAATTCGAGAAAATTCGAGAAAATTTTTCGTCTCAAATATTGTCAGGCGAGAGTGGGATTCGAATAACCATGAACTGCCAATACCAACTCTGCTTACCGATTTTCCGTAGTCCCCATAGTTAAGGAGAAATTTGAATTCGAAATTTTTGGAAAAAACCGTAAAAATTCAATCTCTCTACAAAAATCGTTATATCTCCTAAACTATTCGTCGCAAACCCCTCAAATAAAAACTTTCGTGATCTACGTGACCAGATCAATAGAAAAAGAGTTATATTATTATCAAGAAGGAACTTTTAATTTTTTACAACTTTTTAAGGTCCGGGGTAAGGAAAATTCGAGAAAATTCAATCTCTCTACAAAAATCGTTATATCTCCTAAACTATTCGTCGCAGACCCCTCAAATAAAAACTTTCGTGATCTACGTGAACAGATCAATAGAAAAAGAGGTATTTTATTACCAAGAAAGATCTTTTAATTTTTTACAATTTTTCAAGGTCCGGGGTAAGGAAAATTCGAGAAAATTCAATCTCTCTATAAAAATCGTTATATCTCCTAAACTATTCGTCGCAGACTCCTCAAATAAAAACTTTCGTGATCTACATGACCAGATCAATAGAAAAAGAGGTATCTTATTACCAAGAAGGAACTTTTAATTTTTTACAATTTTTTAAGGTCCGGGGTAAGGAAAATTCGAGAAAATTCGAGAAAATTTTTCGAATCAAATATTGTCAGGCGAGAGTGGGATTCGAATAACCATGAATTGCCAATACCAACTCTGCTTACCGATTTTCCGTAGTCCCCATAGTTTAGGAGAAATTTGAATTCGAAATTTTTGGAAAAAACCGTAAAAATTCAATCTCTCTACAAAAATCGTTATATCTCCTAAACTATTCGTCGCAAACCCCTCAAATAAAAACTTTCGTGATCTACGTGACCAGATCAATAAAAAAAGAGGTATATTATTACCAAGAAGGAACTTTTAATTTTTTACAATTTTTTAAGGTCCAGGGTAAGGAAAATTCGAGAAAATTCTTCGACTCAAATATTGTCATTCGTGAGTGGAATTCGAATAATCATGAACTGCCAATACCAACTCTGCTTACCGATTTTCCGTAGTCCCCATAGTTTAGGAGAAATTTGAAGTCGAAATTTTTGGAAAAAACCGTAAAAATTCAATCTCTCTATAAAAATCGTTATATCTCCTAAACTATTCGTCGGAGAGCCCTCATATGAAAACTTTCGTGATCTACGTGAACAGATCAATAGAAAAAGAGGTATATTATCACCAAGAAGGAACTTTTAATTTTTTACAATTTTCTAAGGTCCGGGGTAAGGAAAATTCGAGAAAATTCAATCTCTCTATAAAAATCGTTATATCTCCTAAACTATTCGTCGCAGACTCCTCAAATAAAAACTTTCGTGATCTACATGACCAGATCAATAGAAAAAGAGGTATCTTATTACCAAGAAGGAACTTTTAATTTTTTACAATTTTTTAAGGTCCGGGGTAAGGAAAATTCGAGAAAATTCGAGAAAATTTTTCGAATCAAATATTGTCAGGCGAGAGTGGGATTCGAATAACCATGAATTGCCAATACCAACTCTGCTTACCGATTTTCCGTAGTCCCCATAGTTTAGGAGAAATTTGAATTCGAAATTTTTGGAAAAAACCGTAAAAATTCAATCTCTCTACAAAAATCGTTATATCTCCTAAACTATTCGTCGCAAACCCCTCAAATAAAAACTTTCGTGATCTACGTGACCAGATCAATAGAAAAAGAGGTATATTATTACCAAGAAGGAACTTTTAATTTTTTACAATTTTTTGAGGTCCGGGGTAAGGAAAATTCGAGAAAATCCAATCTCTCTACAAAAATCGTTATATCTCCTAAACTATTCGTCGCAGACTCCTCAAATAAAAACTTTCGTGATCTACATGACCAGATCAATAGGAAAAGAGGTATATTATTACCAAGAAGGAACTTTTAAATTCGAGAAAATTTTTCGACTCAAATATTGTCAGGCGAGAGTGGGATTCGAATAACCATGAACTGCCAACACCAACTCTGCTTACCGATTTTCCGTAGTCCCCATAGTTTAGGAGAAATTTGAATTCGAAATTTTTGGAAAAAACCGTAAAAATTCAATCTCTATAAAAATCGTTATATCTCCTAAACTATTCGTCGCAGACCCCTCATATAAAAACTTTCGTGATCTACGTGAACAGATCAATAGAAAAGGAGGTATTTTATTACCAAGAAAGATCTTTTAATTTTTTACAATTTTTCAAGGTCCGGGGTAAGGAAAATTCGAGAAAATTCAATCTCTCTATAAAAATCGTTATATCTCCTAAACTATTCGTCGCAGACTCCTCAAATAAAAACTTTCGTGATCTACATGACCAGATCAATAGGAAAAGAGGTATATTATTACCAAGAAGGAACTTTTAATTTTTTACAATTTTTTAAGGTCCGGGGTAAGGAAAATTCGAGAAAATTCGAGAAAATTTTTCGACTCAAATATTGTCAGGCGAGTATGGGATTCGAATAACCATGAACTGCCAATACCAACTCTGCTTACCGATTTTCCGTAGTCCCCATAGTTTAGGAGAAATTTGAATTCGAAATCTTTGGAAAAAACCGTAAAAATTCAATCTCTCTACAAAAATCGTTATATCTCCTAAACTATTCGTCGCAAACCCCTCAAATAAAAACTTTCGTGATCTACGTGACCAGATCAATAGAAAAAGAGGTATATTATTACCAAGAAGGAACTTTTAATTTTTTACAATTTTTTGAGGTCCGGGGTAAGGAAAATTCGAGAAAATTCGAGAAAATTCTTCGACTCAAATATTGTCATTCGTGAGTGGAATTCGAATAATCATGAACTGCCAATACCAACTCTGCTTACCTATTTTCCGTAGTCCCCATAGTTTAGGAGAAATTTGAATTCGAAATTTTTGGAAAAAACCGTAAAAATTCAATCTCTCTACTAAAATCGTTATATCTCCTAAACTATTCGTCGCAGACCCCTCATATGAAAACTTTCGTGATCTACGTGACCAGATCAATAGAAAAAGAGGTATATTATTACCAAGAAGGAACTTTTAATTTTTTACAATTTTTCAAGGTCCGGGGTAAGAAAAATTCGAGAAAATTCTTCGACTCAAATATTGTCATTCGTGAGTGGAATTCGAATAATCATGAACTGCCAATACCAACTCTGCTTACCGATTTTCCGTAGTCCCCATAGTTTAGGAGAAATTTGAATTCGAAATTTCTGGAAAAAACCGTAAAAATTCAATCTCTCTACAAAAATCGTTATATCTCCTAAACTATTCGTCGCAAACCCCTCAAATAAAAACTCTCGTGATCTACGTGACCAGATCAATAGAAAAAGAGGTATATTATTACCAAGAAGGAACCTTTAATTTTTTACAATTTTTTATGGTCCGGGGTAAGGAAAATTCGAGAAAATTCGAGAAAATTCTTCTACTCAAATATTGTCATTCGTGAGTGGAATTCGAATAATCATGAACTGCCAATACCAACTCTGCTTACCGATTTTCCGAAGTCCCCATAGTTTAGGAGAAATTTGAAGTCGAAATTTTTGGAAAAAACCGTAAAAATTCAATCTCTCTATAAAAATCGTTATATCTCCTAAACTATTCGTCGCAGACCTCTCATATAAAAACTTTCGTGATCTACGTGAACAGATCAATAGAAAAAGAGGTATATTATCACCAAGAAGGAACTTTTAATTTTTTACAATTTTTTAAGGTCCGGGTTAAGGAAAATTCGAGAAAATTCAATATCTCTACAAAAATCGTTATATCTCCTAAACTATTCGTCGCAGACCCCTCAAATAAAAACTTTCGTGATCTACGTGAACAGATCAATAGAAAAAGAGGTATTTTATTACCAAGAAAGATCTTTTAATTTTTTACAATTTTTCAAGGTCCGGGGTAAGGAAAATTCGAGGAAATTCAATCTCTCTATAAAAATCGTTATATCTCCTAAACTATTCGTCGCAGACTCCTCAAATAAAAACTTTCGTGATCTACATGACCAGATCAATAGAAAAAGAGGTATATTATTACCAAGAAGGAACTTTCAATTTTTTACAATTTTTTAAGGTCCGGGGCAAGGAAAATTCGAGAAAATTCGAGAAAATTTTTCGACTCAAATATTGTCAGGCGAGAGTGGGATTCGAATAACCATGAACTGCCAATACCAACTCTGCTTACCGATTTTCCGTAGTCCCCATAGTTAAGGAGAAATTTGAATTCGAAATTTTTGGAAAAAACCGTAAAAATTCAATCTCTCTACAAAAATCGTTATATCTCCTAAACTATTCGTCGCAAACCCCTCAAATAAAAACTTTCGTGATCTACGTGACCAGATCAATAGAAAAAGAGTTATATTATTATCAAGAAGGAACTTTTAATTTTTTACAACTTTTTAAGGTCCGGGGTAAGGAAAATTCGAGAAAATTCAATCTCTCTACAAAAATCGTTATATCTCCTAAACTATTCGTCGCAGACCCCTCAAATAAAAACTTTCGTGATCTACGTGAACAGATCAATAGAAAAAGAGGTATTTTATTACCAAGAAAGATCTTTTAATTTTTTACAATTTTTCAAGGTCCGGGGTAAGGAAAATTCGAGAAAATTCAATCTCTCTATAAAAATCGTTATATCTCCTAAACTATTCGTCGCAGACTCCTCAAATAAAAACTTTCGTGATCTACATGACCAGATCAATAGAAAAAGAGGTATCTTATTACCAAGAAGGAACTTTTAATTTTTTACAATTTTTTAAGGTCCGGGGTAAGGAAAATTCGAGAAAATTCGAGAAAATTTTTCGAATCAAATATTGTCAGGCGAGAGTGGGATTCGAATAACCATGAATTGCCAATACCAACTCTGCTTACCGATTTTCCGTAGTCCCCATAGTTTAGGAGAAATTTGAATTCGAAATTTTTGGAAAAAACCGTAAAAATTCAATCTCTCTACAAAAATCGTTATATCTCCTAAACTATTCGTCGCAAACCCCTCAAATAAAAACTTTCGTGATCTACGTGACCAGATCAATAAAAAAAGAGGTATATTATTACCAAGAAGGAACTTTTAATTTTTTACAATTTTTTAAGGTCCAGGGTAAGGAAAATTCGAGAAAATTCTTCGACTCAAATATTGTCATTCGTGAGTGGAATTCGAATAATCATGAACTGCCAATACCAACTCTGCTTACCGAGTTTCCGTAGTCCCCATAGTTTAGGAGAAATTTGAAGTCGAAATTTTTGGAAAAAACCGTAAAAATTCAATCTCTCTATAAAAATCGTTATATCTCCTAAACTATTCGTCGGAGAGCCCTCATATGAAAACTTTCGTGATCTACGTGAACAGATCAATAGAAAAAGAGGTATATTATCACCAAGAAGGAACTTTTAATTTTTTACAATTTTCTAAGGTCCGGGGTAAGGAAAATTCGAGAAAATTCAATCTCTCTACAAAAATCGTTATATCTCCTAAACTATTCGTCGCAGAACCCTTAAATAAAAACTTTCGTGATCTACGTGAACAGATCAATAGAAAAAGAGGTATTTTATTACCAAGAAAGATCTTTCAATTTTTTACAATTTTTCAAGGTCCGGGGTAAGGAAAATTCGAGAAAATTCAATCTCTCTATAAAAATCGTTATATCTCCTAAACTATTCGTCGCAGACTCCTCAAATAAAAACTTTCGTGATCTACATGACCAGATCAATAGAAAAAGAGGTATATTATTACCAAGAAGGAACTTTCAATTTTTTACAATTTTTTAAGGTCCGGGGTAAGGAAAATTCGAGAAAATTCAATCTCTCTACAAAAATCGTTATATCTCCTAAACTATTCGTCGCAGAACCCTTAAATAAAAACTTTCGTGATCTACGTGAACAGATCAATAGAAAAAGAGGTATTTCATTACCAAGAAAGATCTTTCAATTTTTTACAATTTTTCAAGGTCCGGGGTAAGGAAAATTCGAAAAAATTCAATCTCTCTACTAAAATCGTTATATCTCCTAAACTATTCGTCGCAGACCCCTCATATGAAAACTTTCGTGATATACGTGAACAGATCAATAGAAAAAGAGGTATATTATCACCAAGAAGGAACTTTTAATTTTTTACAATTTTTTAAGGTCCGGGGTAAGGAAAATTCGAGAAAATTCAATCTCTCTACAAAAATCGTTATATCTCCTAAACTATTCGTCGCAGACCCCTCAAATGAAAACTTTCGTGATCTACGTGAACAGATCAATAGAAAAAGAGGTATTTTATTACCAAGAAAGATCTTTAAATTTTTTACAATTTTTCAAGGTCCGGGGTAAGGAAAATTCGAGAAAATTCAATCTCTCTATAAAAATCGTTATATCTCCTAAACTATTCGTCGCAGACTCCTCAAATAAAAACTTTCGTGATCTACATGAGATCAATAGAAAAAGAGGTATATTATAACCAAGAAGGAACTTTCAATTTTTTACAATTTTTTAAGGTCCGGGGTAAGGAAAATTCGAGAAAATTCGAGAAAATTTTTCGACTCAAATATTGTCAGGCGAGAGTGGGATTCGAATAACCATGAACTGCCAATACCAACTCTGCTTACCGATTTTCCGTAGTCCCCATAGTTTAGGAGAAATTTGAATTCGAAATTTTTGGAAAAAACCGTAAAAATTCAATCTCTCTACAAAAATCGTTATATCTCCTAAACTATTCGTCGCAAACCCCTCAAATAAAAACTTTCGTGTTCTACGTGACCAAATCAATAGAAAAAGAGGTATATTATTACCAAGAAGGAACTTTTGATTTTTTACAATTTTTTAAGGTCCGGGGTAAGGAAAATTCGAGAAAATTCGAGAAAATTCTTCGACTCAAATATTGTCATTCGTGAGTGGAATTCGAATAATCATGAACTGCCAATACCAACTCTGCTTACCGATTTTCCGTAGTCCCCATAGTTTAGGAGAAATTTGAAGTCAAAATTTTTGAAAAAAACCGTAAAAATTCAAACTCTCTATAAAAATCGTTATATCTCCTAAACTATTCGTCGCAGACCCCTCAAATAAAAACTTTCGTGATCTACGTGAACAGATCAATAGAAAAAGAGGTATTTTATTACCAAGAAAGATCTCTTAATTTTTTACAATTTTTCAAGGTCCTGGGTAAGGAAAATTCGAAAAAATTCAATCTCTCTATAAAAATCGTTATATCTCCTAAACTATTCGTCGCAGACTCCTCAAATAAAAACTTTCGTGATCTACATGACCAGATCAATAGAAAAAGAGGTATATTATTACCAAGAAGGAACTTTCAATTTTTTAGAATTTTTTAAGGTCCGGGGTAAGGAAAATTCGAGAAAATTTTTCGACTCAAATATTGTCAGGCGAGAGTGGGATTCGAATAACCATGAACTGCCAACACCAACTCTGCTTACCGATTTTCCGTAGTCCCCATAGTTTAGGAGAAATTTGAATTCGAAATTTTTGGAAAAAACCGTAAAAATTCAATCTCTCTACAAAAATCGTTATATCTCCTAAACTATTCGTCGCAAACCCCTCAAATAAAAACTTTCGTGATCTACGTGACCAGATCAATAGAAAAAGAGGTATATTATTACCAAGAAGGAACTTTTAATTTTTTACAATTTTTTAAGGTCCGGGGTAAGGAAAATTCGAGAAAATTCGAGAAAATTCTTCGACTCAAATATTGTCATGCGTGAGTGGAATTCGAATAATCATGAACTGCCAATACCAACTCTGCTTACCGATTTTCCGTAGTCCCCATAGTTTAGGAGAAATTTGAAGTCGAAATTTTTGGAAAAAACCGTAAAAATTCAATCTCTCTATAAAAATCGTTATATCTCCTAAACTATTCGTCGCAGACCCCTCATATAAAAACTTTCGTGATCTACGTGAACAGATCAATAGAAAAAGAGGTATATTATCACCAAGAAGGAACTTTTAATTTTTTACAATTTTTTAAGGTCCAGGGTAAGGAAAATTCGAGAAAATTCAATCTCTCTACAAAAATCGTTATATGTCCTAAACTATTCGTCGCAGACTCCTCATATAAAAACTTTCGTGATCTACGTGAACAGATCAATAGAAAAAGAGGTATATTATCACCAAGAAGGAACTTTTAATTTTTTACAATTTTTTAAGGTCCGGGGTAAGGAAAATTCGAGAAAATTCAATCTCTCTACAAAAATCGTTATATCTCCTAAACTATTCGTCGCAGACTCCTCAAATAAAAACTTTCGTGATCTACATGACCAGATCAATAGAAAAAGAGGTATATTATTACCAAGAAAAAACTTTTAATTTTTTACAATTTTTTAAGGTCCGGGGTAAGGAAAATTCGAGAAAATTCGAGAAAATTTTTCGACTCAAATATTGTCAGGCGAGTGTGGGATTCGAATAAACATGAACTGCCAATACCAACTCTGCTTACCGATTTTCCGTAGTCCCCATAGTTTAGGAGAAATTTGAATTCGAAATTTCTGGAAAAAACCGTAAAAATTCAATCTCTCTAAAAAAATCGTTATATCTCCTAAACTATTCGTCGCAAACCCCTCAAATAAAAACTTTCGTGATCTACGTGACCAGATCAATAGAAGAAGAGGTATATTATTACCACGAAGGAACTTTCAATTTTTTACAATTTTTTAAGGTCCGGGGTAAGGAAAATTCGAGAAAATTCTTCGACTCAAATATTGTCATTCGTGAGTGGAATTCGAATAATCATCAACTGCCAATACCAACTCTGCTTACCGATTTTCCGTAGTCCCCATAGTTTAGGAGAAATTTGAATTCGAAATTTCTGGAAAAAACCGTAAAAATTCAATCTCTCTAAAAAAATCGTTATATCTCCTAAACTATTCGTCGCAAACCCCTCAAATAAAAACTTTCGTGATCTACGTGACCAGATCAATAGAAAAAGAGGTATATTATTACCAAGAAGGAACTTTTAATTTTTTACAATTTTTTAAGGTCCGGGGTAAGGAAAATTCGAGAAAATTCGAGAAAATTCTTCGACTCAAATATTGTCATTCGTGAGTGGAATTCGAATAATCATGAACTGCCAATACCAACTCTGCTTACCTATTGTCCGTAGTCCCCATAGTTTAGGAGAAATTTGAATTCGAAATTTTTGGAAAAAACCGTAAAAATTCAATCTCTCTACTAAAATCGTTATATCTCCTAAACTATTCGTCGCAGACCCCTCATATGAAAACTTTCGTGGCCTACGTGACCAGATCAAAAGAAAAAGAGTTATATTATTACCAAGAAGGAACTTTTAATTTTTTACAATTTTTCAAGGTCCGGGGTAAGAAAAATTCGAGAAAATTCTTCGACTCAAATATTGTCATTCGTGAGTGGAATTCGAATAATCATGAACTGCCAATACCAACTCTGCTTACCGATTTTCCGTAGTCCCCATAGTTTAGGAGAAATTTGAAGTCGAAATTTTTGGAAAAAACCGTAAAAATTCAATCTCTCTAGAAAAATCGTTATATCTCCTAAACTATTCGTCGCAGACCTCTCATAAAAACTTTCGTGATCTACGTGAACAGATCAATAGAAAAAGAGGTATATTATCACCAAGAAGGAACTTTTAATTTTTTACAATTTTTTAAGGTCCGGGTTAAGGAAAATTCGAGAAAATTCAATATCTCTACAAAAATCGTTATATCTCCTAAACTATTCGTCGCAGACCCCTCAAATAAAAACTTTCGTGATCTACGTGAACAGATCAATAGAAAAAGAGGTATTTTATTACCAAGAAAGATCTTTTAATTTTTTACAATTTTTCAAGGTCCGGGGTAAGGAAAATTCGAGAAAATTCGAGAAAATTTTTCGACTCAAATATTGTCAGGCGAGAGTGGGATTCGAATAACCATGAACTGCCAATACCAACTCTGCTTACCGATTTTCCGTAGTCCCCATAGTTGAGGAGAAATTTGAATTCGAAATTTTTGGAAAAAACCGTAAAAATTCAATCTCTCTACAAAAATCGTTATATCTCCTAAACTATTCGTCGCAAACCCCTCAAATAAAAACTTTCGTGATCTACGTGACCAGATCAATAGAAAAAGAGGTATATTATTACCAAGAAGGAACTTTTAATTTTTTACAATTTTTTAAGGTCCGGGGTAAGGAAAATTCGAGAAAATTCAATCTCTCTACAAAAATCGTTATATCTCCTAAACTATTCGTCGCAGACCCCTCAAATAAAAACTTTCGTGATCTACGTGAACAGATCAATAGAAAAAGAGGTATTTTATTACCAAGAAAGATCTTTCAAATTTTTACAATTTTTCAAGGTCCGGGGTAAGGAAAATTCGAGAAAATTCAATCTCTCTATAAAAATCGTTATATCTCCTAAACTATTCGTCGCAGACTCCTCAAATAAAAACTTTCGTGATCTACATGACCAGATCAATAGAAAAAGAGGTATATTATTACCAAGAAGGAACTTTTAATTTTTTACAATTTTTTAGGGTCCGGGGTAAGGAAAATTCGAGAAAATTCGAGAAAATTTTTCGAATCAAATATTGTCAGGCGAGAGTGGGATTCGAATAACCATGAACTGCCAATACCAACTCTGCTTACCGATTTTCCGTAGTCCCCATAGTTTAGGAGAAATTTGAATTCGAAATTTTTGGAAAAAACCGTAAAAATTCAATCTCTCTACAAAAATCGTTATATCTCCTAAACTATTCGTCGCAAACCCCTCAAATAAAAACTTTCGTGATCTACGTGACCAGATCAATAGAAAAAGAGGTATATTATTACCAAGAAGGAACTTTTAATTTTTTACAATTTTTTAAGGTCCGGGGTAAGGAAAATTCGAGAAAATTCGAGAAAATTCTTCGACTCAAATATTGTCATTCGTGAGTGGAATTCGAATAACCATGAACTGCCAATACCAACTCTGCTTACCGATTTTCCGTAGTCCCCATAGTTTAGGAGAAATTTGAAGTCGAAATTTTTGGAAAAAACCGTAAAAATTCAATCTCTCTACAAAAATCGTTATATCTCCTAAACTATTCGTCGGAGACCCCTCATATAAAAACTTTCGTGATCTACGTGAACAGATCAATAGAAAAAGAGGTTTATTATCACCAAGAAGGAACTTTTAATTTTTTACAATTTTTTAAGGTCCGGGGTAAGGAAAATTCGAGAAAATTCAATCTCTCTACAAAAATCGTTATATCTCCTAAACTATTCGTCGCAGAACCCTCAAATAAAAACTTTCGTGATCTACGTGAACTGATCATTAGAAAAAGAGGTATTTTATTACCAAGAAAGATCTTTTAATTTTTTACAATTTTTCAAGGTCCGCGGTAAGGAAAATTCGAGAAAATTCAATCTCTCTATAAAAATCGTTATATCTCCTAAACTATTCGTCGCAGACTCCTCAAATAAAAACTTTCGTGATCTACATGACCAGATCAATAGAAAAAGAGGTATATTATTACCAAGAAGGAACTTTTAATTTTTTACAATTTTTCAAGGTCCGGGGTAAGGAAAATTCGAGAAAATTCTTCGACTCAAATATTGTCATTCGTGAGTGGAATTCGAATAATCATGAACTGCCAATACCAACTCTGCTTACCGATATTCCGTAGTCCCCATAGTTTAGGAGAAATTTGAAGTCGAAATTTTTGGAAAAAACCGTAAAAATTCAATCTCTCTATAAAAATCGTTATATCTCCTAAACTATTCGTCGCAGACCCCTCATATAAAAACTTTCGTGATCTACGTGAACAGATCAATAGAAAAAGAGGTATATTATCACCAAGAAGGAACTTTTAATTTTTTACAATTTTTTAAGGTCCGGGGTAAGGAAAATTCGAGAAAATTCAATCTCTCTACAAAAATCGTTATATCTCCTGAACTATTCGTCGCAGACCCCTCAAATAAAAACTTTCGTGATCTACGTGAACAGATCAATAGAAAAAGAGGTATTTTATTACCAAGAAAGATCTTTTAATTTTTTACAATTTTTCAAGGTCCGAGGTAAGGAAAATTCGAGAAAATTCAATCTCTCTATAAAAATCGTTATATCTCCTAAACTATTCGTCGCAGACTCCTCAAATAAAAACTTTCGTGATCTACATGACCAGATCAATAGAAAAAGAGGTATATTATTACCAAGAAGGAACTTTTGATTTTTTACAATTTTTTAAGGTCCGGGGTAAGGAAAATTCGAGAAAATTCGAGAAAATTTTTCGACTCAAATATTGTCAGGCGAGAGTGGGATTCGAATAACCATGAACTGCCAATACCAACTCTGCTCACCGATTTTCCGTAGTCCCTATAGTTTAGGAGAAATTTGAATTCGAAATTTTTGGAAAAAACCGTAAAAATTCAATCTCTCTACAAAAATCGTTATATCTGCTAAACTATTCGTCGCAAACCCCTCAAATAAAAACTTTCGTGATCTACGTGACCAGATCAATAGAAAAAAAAGTATATTATTACCAAGAAGGAACTTTTAATTTTTTACAATTTTTTAAGGTCCGGGGTAAGGAAAATTCGAGAAAATTCGAGAAAATTTTTCGACTCAAATATTGTCAGGCGAGAGTGGGATTCGAATAACCATGAACTGCCAATACCAACTCTGCTTACCGATTTTCCGTAGTCCCCATAGTTTAGGAGAAATTCGAATTCGAAATTTTTGGAAAAAACCGTAAAAATTCAATCTCTCTACAAAAATCGTTATATCTCCTAAACTATTCGTCGCAAACCCCTCAAATAAAAACTTTCGTGATCTACGTGACCAGATCAATAGAAAAAGAGGTATATTATTACCAAGAAGGAACTTTTAATTTTTTACAATTTTTTAAGGTCCGGGGTAAGGAAAATTCGAGAAAATTCGAGAAAATTCTTCGACTCAAATATTGTCATTCGTGAGTGGAATTCGAATAATCATGAACTGCCAATACCAACTCTGCTTACCGATTTTCCGTAGTCCCCATAGTTTAGGAGAAATTTGAAGTCGAAATTTTTGGAAAAAACCGTAAAAATTCAATCTCTCTATAAAAATCGTTATATCTCCTAAACTATTCGTCGCAGACCCCTCATTTAAAAACTTTCGTTATCTACGTGAACAGATCAATAGAAAAAGAGGTATATTATCACCAAGAAGGAACTTTTAATTTTTTACAATTTTTTAAGGTCCGGGGTAAGGAAAATTCGAGAAAATTCAATCTCTCTACAAAAATCGTTATATCTCCTAAACTATTCGTCGCAGACCCCTCAAATAAAACTTTCGTGATCTACGTGAACAGATCAATAGAAAAAGAGGTATTTTATCACCAAGAAAGATCTTTTAATTTTTTACAATTTTTCAAGGTCCGGGGTTAGGAAAATTCGAGAAAATTCAATCTCTCTATAAAACTCGTTATATCTCCTAAACTATTCGTCGCAGACTCCTCAAATAAAAACTTTCGTGATCTACATGACCAGATCAATAGAAAAAGAGGTATATTATTACCAAGAAGGAACTTTCAATTTTTTACAATTTTTTAAGGTCCGGGGTAAGGAAAATTCGAGAAAATTCGAGAAAATTTTTCGACTCAAATATTGTCAGGCGAGAGTAGGAAAGAGTAACCATGAACTGCCAATACCAACTCTGCTTACCGATTTTCCGTAGTCCCCATAGTTTAGGAGAAATTTGAATTCGAAATTTTTGGAAAAAACCGTAAAAATTCAATCTCTCTACAAAAATCGTTATATCTCCTAAACTATTCGTCGCAAACCCCTCAAATAAAAACTTTCGTGATCTACGTGACCAGATCAATAGAAAAAGAGGTATATTATTATCAAGAAGGAACTTTCAATTTTTTACAATTTTTCAAGGTCCGGGGTAAGGAAAATTCGAGAAAATTCGAGAAAATTCTTCGACTCAAATATTGTCATTCGTGAGTAGAATTCGAATAATCATGAACTGCCAATACCAACTCTGCTTACCTATTTTCCGTAGTCCTCATAGTTTAGGAGAAATTTGAATTCGAAATTTTTGGAAAAAACCGTAAAAATTCAATCTCTCTACTAAAATCGTTATATCTCCTAAACGATTCGTCGCAGACCCCTCATATGAAAACTTTCGTGATCTACGTGACCAGATCGAAAGAAAAAGAGTTATATTATTACCAAGAAGGAACTTTTAATTTTTTACAATTTTTCAAGGTCCGGGGAAAGGAAAATTCGAGAAAATTCGAGAAAATTCTTCGACTCAAATATTGTCATTCGTGAGTGGAATTCGAATAATCATGAACTGCCAATACCAACTCTGCTTACCGATTTTCCGTAGTCCCCATAGTTTAGCAGAAATTTGAAGTCGAAATTTTTGGAAAAAACCGTAAAAATTCAATCTCTCTATAGAAATCGTTATATCTCCTAAACTATTCGTCGCAGACCCCTCATATAAAAACTTTCGTGATCTACGTGAACAGATCAATAGAAAAAGAGGTATATTATCACCAAGAAGGAACTTTCAATTTTTTACAATTTTTTAAGGTCCAAGTTAAGGAAAATTCGAGAAAATTCAATCTCTCTACAAAAATCGTTATATCTCCTAAACTATTCGTCGCAGACCCCTCAAATAGAAACTTTCGTGATCTACGTGACCAGATCGAAAGAAAAAGAGTTATATTATTACCAAGAAGGAACTTTTAATTTTTTACAATTTTTCAAGGTCTGGGGTAAGAAAAATTCGAGAAAATTCTTCGACTCAAATATTGTCATTCGTGAGTGGAATTCGAATAATCATGAACTGCCAATACCAACTCTGCTTACCTATTTTCCGTAGTCCCCATAGTTTAGGAGAAATTTGAATTCGAAATTTTAGGAAAAAACCGTAAAAATTCAATCTCTCTACTAAAATCGTTATATCTCCTAAACTATTCGTCGCAGACCCCTCATATGAAAACTTTCGTGATCTACGTGACCAGATCAAAAGAAAAAGAGTTATATTATTACCAAGAAGGAACTTTTAATTTTTTACAATTTTTCAAGGTCCGGGGTAAGAAAAATTCGAGAAAATTCTTCGACTCAAATATTGTCATTCGTGAGTGGAATTCGAATAATCATGAACTGCCAATACCAACTCTGCTTACCGATTTTCCGTAGTCCCCATAGTTGAGCAGAAATTTGAAGTCGAAATTTTTGGAAAAAACTGTAAAAATTCAATCTCTCTATAAAAATCGTTATATCTCCTAAACTATTCGTCGCAGACCCCTCATATAAAAACTTTCGTGATCTACGTGAACAGATCAATAGAAAAAGAGGTATATTATCACCAAGAAGGAACTTTTAATTTTTTACAATTTTTTAAGGTCCGGCTTAAGGAAAATTCGAGAAAATTCAATCTCTCTACAAAAATCGTTATATCTCCTAAACTATTCGTCGCAGACCCCTCAAATAAAAACTTTCGTGATCTACGTGAACAGATCAATAAAAAAAGAGGTATTTTATTACCAAGAAAGATCTTTTAATTTTTTACAATTTTTCGAGGTCCGGGGTAAGGAAAATTCGAGAAAATTCAATCTCTCTATAAAAATCGTTATATCTCCTAAACTATTCGTCGCAGACTCCTCAAATAAAAACTTTCGTGATCTACATGACCAGATCAATTGAAAAAGAGGTATATTATTACCAAGAAGGAACTTTTAATATTTTACAATTTTTTAAGGTATGGAAAATTCGAGAAAATTCGAGAAAATTTTTCGACTCAAATATTGTCAGGCGAGAGTGGGATTCGAATAAATATGAACTGCCAATACCAACTCTGCTTACCGATTTTCTGTAGTCCCCATAGTTTAGGAGAAATTTGAATTCGAAATTTTTGGAAAAAACCGTAAAAATTCAATCTCTCTTCAAAAATCGTTATATCTCCTAAACTATTCGTCGCAAACCCCTCAAATAAAAACTTTCGTGATCTACGTGACCAGATCAATAGAAAAAGAGGTATATTATTACCAAGAAGGAACTTTCAATTTTTTACAATTTTTTAAGGTCCGGGGTAAGGAAAATTCGAGAAAATTTTTCGACTCAAATATTGTCAGGCGAGAGTGGGATTCGAATAACCATGAACTGCCAATTCCAACTCTGCTTACCGATTTTCCGTAGTTCCCATAGTTTAGGAGAAATTTGAATTCGAAATTTTTGGAAAAAACCGTAAAATTCAATCTCTCTACTAAAATCGTTATATCTCCTGAACTATTCGTCGCAGACCCCTCATATGAAAACTTTCGTGATCTACGTGAACAGATCAATAGAAAAAGAGGTATATTATCACCAAGAAGGAACTTTTAATTTTTTACAATTTTTTAAGGTCCGGGGTAAGGAAAATTCGAGAAAATTCAATCTCTCTACAAAAATCGTTATATCTCCTAAACTATTCGTCGCAGACCCCTCAAATAAAACTTTCGTGATCTACGTGACCAGATCAATAGAAAAAGAGGTATATTATTACCAAGAAGGAACTTTCAATTTTTTACAATTTTTTAAGGTCCGGGGTAAGGAAAATTCGAGAAAATTCTTCGACTCAAATATTGTCATTCGTGAGTGGAATTCGAATAATCATGAACTGCCAATACCAACTCTGCTTACCTATTTTCCGTAGTCCCCATAGTTTAGGAGAAATTTGAATTCGAAATTTTAGGAAAAAACCGTAAAAATTCAATCTCTCTACTAAAATCGTTATATCTCCTAAACTATTCGTCGCAGACCCCTCATATGAAAACTTTCGTGATCTACGTGACCAGATCAAAAGAAAAAGAGTTATATTATTACCAAGAAGGAACTTTTAATTTTTTACAATTTTTCAAGGTCCGGGGTAAGAAAAATTCGAGAAAATTCTTCGACTCAAATATTGTCATTCGTGAGTGGAATTCGAATAATCATGAACTGCCAATACCAACTCTGCTTACCGATTTTCCGTAGTCCCCATAGTTTAGGAGAAATTTGAAGTCGAAATTTTTGGAAAAAACCGTAAAAATTCAATCTCTCTATAAAAATCGTTATATCTCCTAAACTATTCGTCGCAGACCCCTCATTTAAAAACTTTCGTTATCTACGTGAACAGATCAATAGAAAAAGAGGTATATTATCACCAAGAAGGAACTTTTAATTTTTTACAATTTTTTAAGGTCCGGGGTAAGGAAAATTCGAGAAAATTCAATCTCTCTACAAAAATCGTTATATCTCCTAAACTATTCGTCGCAGACCCCTCAAATAAAACTTTCGTGATCTACGTGAACAGATCAATAGAAAAAGAGGTATTTTATCACCAAGAAAGATCTTTTAATTTTTTACAATTTTTCAAGGTCCGGGGTTAGGAAAATTCGAGAAAATTCAATCTCTCTATAAAACTCGTTATATCTCCTAAACTATTCGTCGCAGACTCCTCAAATAAAAACTTTCGTGATCTACATGACCAGATCAATAGAAAAAGAGGTATATTATTACCAAGAAGGAACTTTCAATTTTTTACAATTTTTTAAGGTCCGGGGTAAGGAAAATTCGAGAAAATTCGAGAAAATTTTTCGACTCAAATATTGTCAGGCGAGAGTAGGAAAGAGTAACCATGAACTGCCAATACCAACTCTGCTTACCGATTTTCCGTAGTCCCCATAGTTTAGGAGAAATTTGAATTCGAAATTTTTGGAAAAAACCGTAAAAATTCAATCTCTCTACAAAAATCGTTATATCTCCTAAACTATTCGTCGCAAACCCCTCAAATAAAAACTTTCGTGATCTACGTGACCAGATCAATAGAAAAAGAGGTATATTATTATCAAGAAGGAACTTTCAATTTTTTACAATTTTTCAAGGTCCGGGGTAAGGAAAATTCGAGAAAATTCGAGAAAATTCTTCGACTCAAATATTGTCATTCGTGAGTAGAATTCGAATAATCATGAACTGCCAATACCAACTCTGCTTACCTATTTTCCGTAGTCCTCATAGTTTAGGAGAAATTTGAATTCGAAATTTTTGGAAAAAACCGTAAAAATTCAATCTCTCTACTAAAATCGTTATATCTCCTAAACGATTCGTCGCAGACCCCTCATATGAAAACTTTCGTGATCTACGTGACCATATCGAAAGAAAAAGAGTTATATTATTACCAAGAAGGAACTTTTAATTTTTTACAATTTTTCAAGGTCCGGGGAAAGGAAAATTCGAGAAAATTCGAGAAAATTCTTCGACTCAAATATTGTCATTCGTGAGTGGAATTCGAATAATCATGAACTGCCAATACCAACTCTGCTTACCGATTTTCCGTAGTCCCCATAGTTTAGCAGAAATTTGAAGTCGAAATTTTTGGAAAAAACCGTAAAAATTCAATCTCTCTATAGAAATCGTTATATCTCCTAAACTATTCGTCGCAGACCCCTCATATAAAAACTTTCGTGATCTACGTGAACAGATCAATAGAAAAAGAGGTATATTATCACCAAGAAGGAACTTTCAATTTTTTACAATTTTTTAAGGTCCAAGTTAAGGAAAATTCGAGAAAATTCAATCTCTCTACAAAAATCGTTATATCTCCTAAACTATTCGTCGCAGACCCCTCAAATAGAAACTTTCGTGATCTACGTGACCAGATCGAAAGAAAAAGAGTTATATTATTACCAAGAAGGAACTTTTAATTTTTTACAATTTTTCAAGGTCTGGGGTAAGAAAAATTCGAGAAAATTCTTCGACTCAAATATTGTCATTCGTGAGTGGAATTCGAATAATCATGAACTGCCAATACCAACTCTGCTTACCTATTTTCCGTAGTCCCCATAGTTTAGGAGAAATTTGAATTCGAAATTTTAGGAAAAAACCGTAAAAATTCAATCTCTCTACTAAAATCGTTATATCTCCTAAACTATTCGTCGCAGACCCCTCATATGAAAACTTTCGTGATCTACGTGACCAGATCAAAAGAAAAAGAGTTATATTATTACCAAGAAGGAACTTTTAATTTTTTACAATTTTTCAAGGTCCGGGGTAAGAAAAATTCGAGAAAATTCTTCGACTCAAATATTGTCATTCGTGAGTGGAATTCGAATAATCATGAACTGCCAATACCAACTCTGCTTACCGATTTTCCGTAGTCCCCATAGTTGAGCAGAAATTTGAAGTCGAAATTTTTGGAAAAAACTGTAAAAATTCAATCTCTCTATAAAAATCGTTATATCTCCTAAACTATTCGTCGCAGACCCCTCATATAAAAACTTTCGTGATCTACGTGAACAGATCAATAGAAAAAGAGGTATATTATCACCAAGAAGGAACTTTTAATTTTTTACAATTTTTTAAGGTCCGGCTTAAGGAAAATTCGAGAAAATTCAATCTCTCTACAAAAATCGTTATATCTCCTAAACTATTCGTCGCAGACCCCTCAAATAAAAACTTTCGTGATCTACGTGAACAGATCAATAGAAAAAGAGGTATTTTATTACCAAGAAAGATCTTTTAATTTTTTACAATTTTTCGAGGTCCGGGGTAAGGAAAATTCGAGAAAATTCAATCTCTCTATAAAAATCGTTATATCTCCTAAACTATTCGTCGCAGACTCCTCAAATAAAAACTTTCGTGATCTACATGACCAGATCAATAGAAAAAGAGGTATATTATTACCAAGAAGGAACTTTTAATATTTTACAATTTTTTAAGGTATGGAAAATTCGAGAAAATTCGAGAAAATTTTTCGACTCAAATATTGTCAGGCGAGAGTGGGATTCGAATAAATATGAACTGCCAATACCAACTCTGCTTACCGATTTTCTGTAGTCCCCATAGTTTAGGAGAAATTTGAATTCGAAATTTTTGGAAAAAACCGTAAAAATTCAATCTCTCCTCAAAAATCGTTATATCTCCTAAACTATTCGTCGCAAACCCCTCAAATAAAAACTTTCGTGATCTACGTGACCAGATCAATAGAAAAAGAGGTATATTTTTACCAAGAAGGAACTTTCAATTTTTTACAATTTTTTAAGGTCCGGGGTAAGGAAAATTCGAGAAAATTTTTCGACTCAAATATTGTCAGGCGAGAGTGGGATTCGAATAACCATGAACTGCCAATTCCAACTCTGCTTACCGATTTTCCGTAGTTCCCATAGTTTAGGAGAAATTTGAATTCGAAATTTTTGGAAAAAACCGTAAAATTCAATCTCTCTACTAAAATCGTTATATCTCCTGAACTATTCGTCGCAGACCCCTCATATGAAAACTTTCGTGATCTACGTGACCAGATCAATAGAAAAAGAGGTATATTATTACCAAGAAGGAACTTTTAATTTTTTACAATTTTTCAAGGTCCGGGGTAAGAAAAATTCGAGAAAATTCTTCGACTCAAATATTGTCATTCGTGAGTGGAATTCGAATAATCATGAACTGCCAATACCAACTCTGCTTACCGATTTTCCGTAGTCCCCATAGTTTAGGAGAAATTTGAAATCGAAATTTTTGGAAAAAACCGTAAAAATTCAATCTCCCTATAAAAATCGTTATATCTCCTAAACTATTCGTCGCAGACCCCTCATATAAAAACTTTCGTGATCTACGTGAACAGATCAATAGAAAAAGAGGTATATTATCACCAAGAAGGAACTTTTAATTTTTTACAATTTTTTAAGGTCCGGGGTAAGGAAAATTCGAGAAAATTCAATCTCTCTACAAAAATCGTAATATCTCCTAAACTATTCGTCGCAGACCCCTCAAATAAAAACTTTCGTGATCTACGTGAACAGATCAATAGAAAAAGAGGTATATTATTACCAAGAAAGATCTTTTAATTTTTTACAATTTTTCAAGGTCCGGGGTAAGGAAAATTCGAGAAAATTCAATCTCTCTATAAAAATCTTTATATCTCCTAAACTATTCGTCGCAGACTCCTCAAATAAAAACTTTCGTGATCTACATGACCAGATCAAAAGAAAAAGAGTTATATTATTACCAAGAAGGAACTTTTAATTTTTTACAATTTTTTAAGGTCTGGGGTAAGGAAAATTCGAGAAAATTCAATCTCTCTACAAAAATCGTTATATCTCCTAAACTATTCGTCGCAGACCCCTCAAATAAAAACTTTCGTGATCTACGTGAACAGATCAATAGAAAAAGAGGTATTTTATTACCAAGAAGGAACTTTCAATTTTTTACAATTTTTCAAGGTCCGGGGTAAGGAAAATTCGAGAAAATTCAATCTCTCTATAAAAATCGTTATATCTCCTAAACTATTCGTCGCAGACTCCTCAAATAAAAACTTTCGTGATCTACATGACCAGATCAATAGAAAAAGAGGTATATTATTACCAAGAAGGAACTTTTAATTTTTTACAATTTTTTAAGGTCCGGGGCAAGGAAAATTAGAGAAAATTCGAGAAAATTTTTCGACTCAAATATTGTCAGGCGAGAGTGGGATTCGAATAACCATGAACTGCCAATTCCAACTCTGCTTACCGATTTTCCGTAGTTCCCATGGTTTAGGAGAAATTTGAATTCGAAATTTTTGGAAAAAACCGTAAAAATTCAATCTCTCTACTAAAATCGTTATATCTCCTGAACTATTCGTCGCAGACCCCTCATATGAAAACTTTCGTGATCTACGTGACCAGATCAATAGAAAAAGAGGTATATTATTACCAAGAAGGAACTTTCAATTTTTTACAATTTTTTAAGGTCCGGAGTAAGAAAAATTCGAGAAAATTCGAGAAAATTTTTCGACTCAAATATTGTCAGGCGAGAGTGGGATTCGAATAACCAGGAACTGCCAATACCAACTCTGCTTACCGATTTTCCGTAGTCCCCATAGTTTAGGAGAAATTTGAATTCGAAATTTTTGGAAAAAACCGTAAAAATTCAATCTCTCTACAAAAATCGTTATATCTCCTAAACTATTCGTCGCAGACCCCTCATATGAAAACTTTCGTGATCTACGTGACCAGATCAAAAGAAAAAGAGTTATATTATTACCAAGAAGGAACTTTTAATTTTTTACAATTTTTTAAGGTCCGGGTTAAGGAAAATTCGAGAAAATTCAATCTCTCTACAAAAATCGTTATATCTCCTAAACTATTCGTCGCAGACCCCTCATATGAAAACTTTCGTGATCTACGTGACCAGATCGAAAGAAAAAGAGTTATATTATTACCAAGAAGGAACTTTTAATTTTTTACAATTTTTTAAGGTCCGGGTTAAGGAAAATTCGAGAAAATTCAATCTCTCTACAAAAATCGTTATATCTCCTAAACTATTCGTCGCAGACCCCTCAAATAAAAACTTTCGTGATCTACGTGAACAGATCAATAGAAAAAGAGGTATTTTATTACCAAGAAAGATCTTTTAATTTTTTACAATTTTTCAAGGTCCGGGGTAAGGAAAATTCGAGAAAATTCAATCTCTCTATAAAAATCGTTATATCTCCTAAACTATTCGTCGCAGACTCCTCAAATAAAAACTTTCGTGATCTACATGACCAGATCAATAGAAAAAGAGGTATATTATTACCAAGAAGGAACTTTCAATTTTTTACAATTTTTTAAGGTCCGGGGTAAGGAAAATTCGAGAAAATTCTTCGACTCAAATATTGTCATTCGAGAGTGGAATTCGAATAATCATGAACTGCCAATACCAACTCTGCTTACCGATTTTCCGTAGTCCCCATAGTTTAGGAGAAATTTGAAGTCAAAATTTTTGGAAAAAACCGTAAAAATTCAATCTCTCTATAAAAATCGTTATATCTCCTAAACTATTCGTCGCAGACCCCTCAAATAAAAACTTTCGTGATCTACGTGAACAGATCAATAGAAAAAGAGGTATTTTATTACCAAGAAAGATCTTTTAATTTTTTACAATTTTTCGAGGTCCGGGGTAAGGAAAATTCGAGAAAATTCAATCTCTCTATAAAAATCGTTATATCTCCTAAACTATTCGTCGCAGACTCCTCAAATAAAAACTTTCGTGATCTACATGACCAGATCAATAGAAAAAGAGGTATATTATTACCAAGAAGGAACTTTTAATATTTTACAATTTTTTAAGGTATGGAAAATTCGAGAAAATTCGAGAAAATTTTTCGACTCAAATATTGTCAGGCGAGAGTGGGATTCGAATAAATATGAACTGCCAATACCAACTCTGCTTACCGATTTTCTGTAGTCCCCATAGTTTAGGAGAAATTTGAATTCGAAATTTTTGGAAAAAACCGTAAAAATTCAATCTCTCTTCAAAAATCGTTATATCTCCTAAACTATTCGTCGCAAACCCCTCAAATAAAAACTTTCGTGATCTACGTGACCAGATCAATAGAAAAAGAGGTATATTATTACCAAGAAGGAACTTTCAATTTTTTACAATTTTTTAAGGTCCGGGGTAAGGAAAATTCGAGAAAATTTTTCGACTCAAATATTGTCAGGCGAGAGTGGGATTCGAATAACCATGAACTGCCAATTCCAACTCTGCTTACCGATTTTCCGTAGTTCCCATAGTTTAGGAGAAATTTGAATTCGAAATTTTTGGAAAAAACCGTAAAATTCAATCTCTCTACTAAAATCGTTATATCTCCTGAACTATTCGTCGCAGACCCCTCATATGAAAACTTTCGTGATCTACGTGACCAGATCAATAGAAAAAGAGGTATATTATTACCAAGAAGGAACTTTTAATTTTTTACAATTTTTCAAGGTCCGGGGTAAGAAAAATTCGAGAAAATTCTTCGACTCAAATATTGTCATTCGTGAGTGGAATTCGAATAATCATGAACTGCCAATACCAACTCTGCTTACCGATTTTCCGTAGTCCCCATAGTTTAGGAGAAATTTGAAATCGAAATTTTTGGAAAAAACCGTAAAAATTCAATCTCCCAATAAAAATCGTTATATCTCCTAAACTATTCGTCGCAGACCCCTCATATAAAAACTTTCGTGATCTACGTGAACAGATCAATAGAAAAAGAGGTATATTATCACCAAGAAGGAACTTTTAATTTTTTACAATTTTTTAAGGTCCGGGGTAAGGAAAATTCGAGAAAATTCAATCTCTCTACAAAAATCGTTATATCTCCTAAACTATTCGTCGCAGACCCCTCAAATAAAAACTTTCGTGATCTACGTGAACAGATCAATAGAAAAAGAGGTATATTATTACCAAGAAAGATCTTTTAATTTTTTACAATTTTTCAAGGTCCGGGGTAAGGAAAATTCGAGAAAATTCAATCTCTCTATAAAAATCTTTATATCTCCTAAACTATTCGTCGCAGACTCCTCAAATAAAAACTTTCGTGATCTACATGACCAGATCAAAAGAAAAAGAGTTATATTATTACCAAGAAGGAACTTTTAATTTTTTACAATTTTTTAAGGTCTGGGGTAAGGAAAATTCGAGAAAATTCAATCTCTCTACAAAAATCGTTATATCTCCTAAACTATTCGTCGCAGACTCCTCAAATAAAAACTTTCGTGATCTACATGACCAGATCAATAGAAAAAGAGGTATATTATTACCAAGAAGGAACTTTTAATTTTTTACAATTTTTTAAGGTCCGGGGCAAGGAAAATTAGAGAAAATTCGAGAAAATTTTTCGACTCAAATATTGTCAGGCGAGAGTGGGATTCGAATAACCATGAACTGCCAATTCCAACTCTGCTTACCGATTTTCCGTAGTTCCCATGGTTTAGGAGAAATTTGAATTCGAAATTTTTGGAAAAAACCGTAAAAATTCAATCTCTCTACTAAAATCGTTATATCTCCTGAACTATTCGTCGCAGACCCCTCATATGAAAACTTTCGTGATCTACGTGACCAGATCAATAGAAAAAGAGGTATATTATTACCAAGAAGGAACTTTCAATTTTTTACAATTTTTTAAGGTCCGGAGTAAGAAAAATTCGAGAAAATTCGAGAAAATTTTTCGACTCAAATATTGTCAGGCGAGAGTGGGATTCGAATAACCAGGAACTGCCAATACCAACTCTGCTTACCGATTTTCCGTAGTCCCCATAGTTTAGGAGAAATTTGAATTCGAAATTTTTGGAAAAAACCGTAAAAATTCAATCTCTCTACAAAAATCGTTATATCTCCTAAACTATTCGTCGCAGACCCCTCATATGAAAATTTTCGTGATCTACGTGACCAGATCAAAAGAAAAAGAGTTATATTATTACCAAGAAGGAACTTTTAATTTTTTACAATTTTTTAAGGTCCGGGTTAAGGAAAATTCGAGAAAATTCAATCTCTCTACAAAAATCGTTATATCTCCTAAACTATTCGTCGCAGACCCCTCATATGAAAACTTTCGTGATCTACGTGACCAGATCGAAAGAAAAAGAGTTATATTATTACCAAGAAGGAACTTTTAATTTTTTACAATTTTTTAAGGTCCGGGGCAAGGAAAATTAGAGAAAATTCGAGAAAATTTTTCGACTCAAATATTGTCAGGCGAGAGTGGGATTCGAATAAATATGAACTGCCAATACCAACTCTGCTTACCGATTTTCTGTAGTCCCCATAGTTTAGGAGAAATTTGAATTCGAAATTTTTGGAAAAAACCGTAAAAATTCAATCTCTCTTCAAAAATCGTTATATCTCCTAAACTATTCGTCGCAAACCCCTCAAATAAAAACTTTCGTGATCTACGTGACCAGATCAATAGAAAAAGAGGTATATTATTACCAAGAAGGAACTTTCAATTTTTTACAATTTTTTAAGGTCCGGAGTAAGAAAAATTCGAGAAAATTCGAGAAAATTTTTCGACTCAAATATTGTCAGGCGAGAGTGGGATTCGAATAACCAGGAACTGCCAATACCAACTCTGCTTACCGATTTTCCGTAGTCCCCATAGTTTAGGAGAAATTTGAATTCGAAATTTTTGGAAAAAACCGTAAAAATTCAATCTCTCTACAAAAATCGTTATATCTCCTAAACTATTCGTCGCAGACCCCTCATATGAAAACTTTCGTGATCTACGTGAACAGATCAATGGAAAAAGAGGTATTTTATTACCAAGAAAGATCTTTTAATTTTTTACAATTTTTCAAGGTCCGGGGTAAGGAAAATTCGAGAAAATTCAATCTCTCTATAAAAATCGTTATATCTCCTAAACTATTCGTCGCAGACTCCTCAAATAAAAACTTTCGTGATCTACATGACCAGATCAATAGAAAAAGAGTTATATTATTACCAAGAAGGAACTTTCAATTTTTTACAATTTTTTAAGGTCCGGGGTAAGGAAAATTCGAGAAAATTCTTCGACTCAAATATTGTCATTCGAGAGTGGAATTCGAATAATCATGAACTGCCAATACCAACTCTGCTTACCGATTTTCCGTAGTCCCCATAGTTTAGGAGAAATTTGAAGTCAAAATTTTTGGAAAAAACCGTAAAAATTCAATCTCTCTATAAAAATCGTTATATCTCCTAAACTATTCGTCGCAGACCCCTCAAATAAAAACTTTCGTGATCTACGTGAACAGATCAATAGAAAAAGAGGTATTTTATTACCAAGAAAGATCTTTTAATTTTTTACAATTTTTCAAGGTCCGGGGTAAGGAAAATTCGAGAAAATTCAATCTCTCTATAAAAATCGTTATATCTCCTAAACTATTCGTCGCAGACTCCTCAAATAAAAACTTTCGTGATCTACATGACCAGATCAATAGAAAAAGAGGTATATTATTACCAGGAAGGAACTTTTAATTTTTTACAATTTTTTAAGGTCCGGGGCAAGGAAAATTAGAGAAAATTCGAGAAAATTTTTCGACTCAAATATTGTCAGGCGAGAGTGGGATTCGAATAACCATGAACTGCCAACACCAACTCTGCTTACCGATTTTCCGTAGTCCCCATAGTTTAGGAGAAATTTGAATTCGAAATTTTTGGAAAAAACCGTAAAAATTCAATCTCTCTACAAAAATCGTTATATCTCCTAAACTATTCGTCGCAAACCCCTCAAATAAAAACTTTCGTGATCTACGTGTTCAGATCAATAGAAAAGGAGGTATATTATTACCAAGAAGGAACTTTTAATTTTTTACAATTTTTTAAGGTCCGGGGTAAGGAAAATTCGAGAAAATTCGAGAAAATTCTTCGACTCAAATATTGTCATTCGTGAGTGGAATTCGAATAATCATGAACTGCCAATACCAACTCTGCTTACCGATTTTCCGTAGTCCCCATAGTTTAGGAGAAATTTGAAGTCGAAATTTTTGGAAAAAACCGTAAAAATTCAATCTCTCTATAAAAATCGTTATATCTCCTAAACTATTCGTCGCAGACCCCTCATATAAAAACTTTCGTGATCTACGTGAACAGATCAATAGAAAAAGAGGTATATTATCACCAAGAAGGAACTTTTAATTTTTTACAATTTTTTAAGGTCCGGCTTAAGGAAAATTCGAGAAAATTCAATCTCTCTACAAAAATCGTTATATCTCCTAAACTATTCGTCGCAGACCCCTCAAATAAAAACTTTCGTGATCTACGTGAACAGATCAATAGAAAAAGAGGTATTTTATTACCAAGAAAGATCTTTTAATTTTTTACAATTTTTCGAGGTCCGGGGTAAGGAAAATTCGAGAAAATTCAATCTCTCTATAAAAATCGTTATATCTCCTAAACTATTCGTCGCAGACTCCTCAAATAAAAACTTTCGTGATCTACATGACCAGATCAATAGAAAAAGAGGTATATTATTACCAAGAAGGAACTTTTAATATTTTACAATTTTTTAAGGTATGGAAAATTCGAGAAAATTCGAGAAAATTTTTCGACTCAAATATTGTCAGGCGAGAGTGGGATTCGAATAAATATGAACTGCCAATACCAACTCTGCTTACCGATTTTCTGTAGTCCCCATAGTTTAGGAGAAATTTGAATTCGAAATTTTTGGAAAAAACCGTAAAAATTCAATCTCTCTTCAAAAATCGTTATATCTCCTAAACTATTCGTCGCAAACCCCTCAAATAAAAACTTTCGTGATCTACGTGACCAGATCAATAGAAAAAGAGGTATATTATTACCAAGAAGGAACTTTCAATTTTTTACAATTTTTTAAGGTCCGGGGTAAGGAAAATTCGAGAAAATTTTTCGACTCAAATATTGTCAGGCGAGAGTGGGATTCGAATAACCATGAACTGCCAATTCCAACTCTGCTTACCGATTTTCCGTAGTACCCATAGTTTAGGAGAAATTTGAATTCGAAATTTTTGGAAAAAACCGTAAAATTCAATCTCTCTACTAAAATCGTTATATCTCCTGAACTATTCGTCGCAGACCCCTCATATGAAAACTTTCGTGATCTACGTGACCAGATCAATAGAAAAAGAGGTATATTATTACCAAGAAGGAACTTTTAATTTTTTACAATTTTTCAAGGTCCGGGGTAAGAAAAATTCGAGAAAATTCTTCGACTCAAATATTGTCATTCGTGAGTGGAATTCGAATAATCATGAACTGCCAATACCAACTCTGCTTACCGATTTTCCGTAGTCCCCATAGTTTAGGAGAAATTTGAAATCGAAATTTTTGGAAAAAACCGTAAAAATTCAATCTCCCTATAAAAATCGTTATATCTCCTAAACTATTCGTCGCAGACCCCTCATATAAAAACTTTCGTGATCTACGTGAACAGATCAATAGAAAAAGAGGTATATTATCACCAAGAAGGAACTTTTAATTTTTTACAATTTTTTAAGGTCCGGGGTAAGGAAAATTCGAGAAAATTCAATCTCTCTACAAAAATCGTTATATCTCCTAAACTATTCGTCGCAGACCCCTCAAATAAAAACTTTCGTGATCTACGTGAACAGATCAATAGAAAAAGAGGTATATTATTACCAAGCAAGATCTTTTAATTTTTTACAATTTTTCAAGGTCCGGGGTAAGGAAAATTCGAGAAAATTCAATCTCTCTATAAAAATCTTTATATCTCCTAAACTATTCGTCGCAGACTCCTCAAATAAAAACTTTCGTGATCTACATGACCAGATCAAAAGAAAAAGAGTTATATTATTACCAAGAAGGAACTTTTAATTTTTTACAATTTTTTAAGGTCTGGGGTAAGGAAAATTCGAGAAAATTCAATCTCTCTACAAAAATCGTTATATCTCCTAAACTATTCGTCGCAGACCCCTCAAATAAAAACTTTCGTGATCTACGTGAACAGATCAATAGAAAAAGAGGTATTTTATTACCAAGAAGGAACTTTCAATTTTTTACAATTTTTCAAGGTCCGGGGTAAGGAAAATTCGAGAAAATTCAATCTCTCTATAAAAATCGTTATATCTCCTAAACTATTTGTCGCAGACTCCTCAAATAAAAACTTTCGTGATCTACATGACCAGATCAATAGAAAAAGAGGTATATTATTACCAAGAAGGAACTTTTAATTTTTTACAATTTTTTAAGGTCCGGGGCAAGGAAAATTAGAGAAAATTCGAGAAAATTTTTCGACTCAAATATTGTCAGGCGAGAGTGGGATTCGAATAACCATGAACTGCCAATTCCAACTCTGCTTACCGATTTTCCGTAGTTCCCATGGTTTAGGAGAAATTTGAATTCGAAATTTTTGGAAAAAACCGTAAAAATTCAATCTCTCTACTAAAATCGTTATATCTCCTGAACTATTCGTCGCAGACCCCTCATATGAAAACTTTCGTGATCTACGTGACCAGATCAATAGAAAAAGAGGTATATTATTACCAAGAAGGAACTTTCAATTTTTTACAATTTTTTAAGGTCCGGAGTAAGAAAAATTCGAGAAAATTCGAGAAAATTTTTCGACTCAAATATTGTCAGGCGAGAGTGGGATTCGAATAACCAGGAACTGCCAATACCAACTCTGCTTACCGATTTTCCGTAGTCCCCATAGTTTAGGAGAAATTTGAATTCGAAATTTTTGGAAAAAACCGTAAAAATTCAATCTCTCTACAAAAATCGTTATATCTCCTAAACTATTCGTCGCAGACCCCTCCTATGAAAACTTTCGTGATCTACGTGACCAGATCAAAAGAAAAAGAGTTATATTATTACCAAGAAGGAACTTTTAATTTTTTACAATTTTTTAAGGTCCGGGTTAAGGAAAATTCGAGAAAATTCAATCTCTCTACAAAAATCGTTATATCTCCTAAACTATTCGTCGCAGACCCCTCATATGAAAACTTTCGTGATCTACGTGACCAGATCGAAAGAAAAAGAGTTATATTATTACCAAGAAGGAACTTTTAATTTTTTACAATTTTTTAAGGTCCGGGTTAAGGAAAATTCGAGAAAATTCAATCTCTCTACAAAAATCGTTATATCTCCTAAACTATTCGTCGCAGACCCCTCAAATAAAAACTTTCGTGATCTACGTGAACAGATCAATAGAAAAAGAGGTATTTTATTACCAAGAAAGATCTTTCAATTTTTTACAATTTTTCAAGGTCCGGGGTAAGGAAAATTCGAGAAAATTCAATCTCTCTATAAAAATCGTTATATCTCCTAAACTATTCGTCGCAGACTCCTCAAATAAAAACTTTCGTGATCTACATGACCAGATCAATAGAAAAAGAGTTATATTATTACCAAGAAGGAACTTTCAATTTTTTACAATTTTTTAAGGTCCGGGGTAAGGAAAATTCGAGAAAATTCTTCGACTCAAATATTGTCATTCGAGAGTGGAATTCGAATAATCATGAACTGCCAATACCAACTCTGCTTACCGATTTTCCGTAGTCCCCATAGTTTAGGAGAAATTTGAAGTCAAAATTTTTGGAAAAAACCGTAAAAATTCAATCTCTCTATAAAAATCGTTATATCTCCTAAACTATTCGTCGCAGACCCCTCAAATAAAAACTTTCGTGATCTACGTGAACAGATCAATAGAAAAAGAGGTATTTTATTACCAAGAAAGATCTTTTAATTTTTTACAATTTTTCAAGGTCCGGGGTAAGGAAAATTCGAGAAAATTCAATCTCTCTATAAAAATCGTTATATCTCCTAAACTATTCGTCGCAGACTCCTCAAATAAAAACTTTCGTGATCTACATGACCAGATCAATAGAAAAAGAGGTATATTATTACCAGGAAGGAACTTTTAATTTTTTACAATTTTTTAAGGTCCGGGGCAAGGAAAATTAGAGAAAATTCGAGAAAATTTTTCGACTCAAATATTGTCAGGCGAGAGTGGGATTCGAATAACCATGAACTAACAACACCAACTCTGCTTACCGATTTTCCGTAGTCCCCATAGTTTAGGAGAAATTTGAATTCGAAATTTTTGGAAAAAACCGTAAAAATTCAATCTCTCTACAAAAATCGTTATATCTCCTAAACTATTCGTCGCAAACCCCTCAAATTAAAACTTTCGTGATCTACGTGTTCAGATCAATAGAAAAGGAGGTATATTATTACCAAGAAGGAACTTTTAATTTTTTACAATTTTTTAAGGTCCGGGGTAAGGAAAATTCGAGAAAATTCGAGAAAATTCTTCGACTCAAATATTGTCATTCGTGAGTGGAATTCGAATAATCATGAACTGCCAATACCAACTCTGCTTACCGATTTTCCGTAGTCCCCATAGTTTAGGAGAAATTTGAAGTCGAAATTTTTGGAAAAAACCGTAAAAATTCAATCTCTCTATAAAAATCGTTATATCTCCTAAACTATTCGTCGCAGACCCCTCATATAAAAACTTTCGTGATCTACGTGAACAGATCAATAGAAAAAGAGGTATATTATCACCAAGAAGGAACTTTTAATTTTTTACAATTTTTTAAGGTCCGGGGTAAGGAAAATTCGAGAAAATTCAATCTCTCTACAAAAATCGTTATATCTCCTAAATTATTCGTCGCAGACCCCTCAAATAAAAACTTTCGTGATCTACGTGAACAGATCAATAGAAAAAGTGGTATTTTATTACCAAGAAAAATCTTTTAATTTTTTACAATTTTTCAAGGTCCGGAGTAAGGAAAATTCGAGAAAATTCAATCTCTCTATAAAAATAAAAATAACAATGTGGAATGGCTTACTTGAACAATTGTTCATTAAACAAAAAAAAAAAGGGAATAAGAACAGTCCCTTATACCAAAGTGGTTTCTTTAGACACGTGTGTCAAGCTTTCGTCGCTCTGCAATACGATAAAGAGTGTTAGAGTGAGAAACATTGAAGGAAATAACAAAAAAATGGAATCAACAACAGAAGTCAGCCTTCCAATTGTGGTTACAGCAACAATTGACCTCACCACGTGGGAGATTATAGCTATCTGCGTGACATCCGAGTCCAAGAAAATCAACAATGTGGAATGGCTTACTTGGATAATTGTTCATTAAACGAAAAGAAGGGAATAAGAACAGTCCCTTATACCAATGTGGTTTCCTTAGACACGTGTGTCATGCTTTCGTTCCTGTGCAATACGATGAAAAGTGTTATTATAATGAGAAATATTGAAGGAAATAACAAACAAATGAAATCAACAACAGAAGTCAGCCGTCCAATTGTGGTTACAGCAACAATTGACCTCACCACGTGGGAGATTATAGCTATCTGCGTGACATCCGAGTCCAAGAAAATCAACAATGTGGAATGGCTCACTTGGATAATTGTTCATAAAAAAGAAAAAAGGGAATAAGAACAGTCCCTTATACCAATGTGGTTTCCTTAGACACGTGTGTCAAGCTTTCGTCCCTCCGCAATACGATCAAAAGTGTTAGAGTAAGAAACATTGAAGGAAATAACAAACAAATGAAATCAACAACAGAAGTCAGCCGTCCAATTGTGGTTACAGCAGCAATTGATCTTACCATGTGGGAGATTATAGCTACCTGCGTGACATCGGAATCCAAGAAAATCAACAATGTGAAACGGCTTACTTGGATAATTGTTCATTAAACAAAAAGAAGGGAATAAGAACAGTCCTTTATACCAATGTGGTTTCCTTAGACACGTGTGTCAAGCTTTCGTCCCTCTGCAATACGACAAAAAGTGTTAGTATGAGAAACATTGAAGGAAATAACAAACAAATGAAATCAACAACAGGGGGAATAAGAACAGTTCCTTATACCAATGTGATTTCCTTAGACACGAGTGACAAGCTTTCGTCCCTGTGCAATACGATGAAAAGTGTTAGAATGAGAAACATTGAATGAAATAACAAACAAATGAAATCAACAACAGAAGTCAGCCGTCCAATTGTGGTTACAGCAGCAATTGATCTTACCATGTGGGAGATTATAGCTACCTGCGTGACATCGGAATCCAAGAAAATCAACAATGTGAAACGGCTTACTTGGATAATTGTTCATTAAACAAAAAGAAGGGAATAAGAACAGTCCTTTATACCAATGTGATTTCCTTAGACACGAGTGACAAGCTTTCGTCCCTGTGCAATACGATGAAAAGTGTTAGAATGAGAAACATTGAATGAAATAACAAACAAATGAAATCAACAACAGAATTCAGCCGTCCAATTGTGGTTACAGCAGCAATTGACTTTACAACGTGGGAGATTATAGCTACCTGCGTGACATCGGAGTCCAAGAAAATCAACAATGTGGAATGGCTTACTTGAACAATTGTTCATTAAACAAAAAAAAAAGGAAAAAGAACAGTCCTTTATACCAAAGTGGTTTCCTCAGACACGTGTGTCTAGCTTTCCTCCCTCTGCAATACGATAAAAAGTGTTAGAATAAGAAACATTGAAGGAAATAACAAACAAATGAAATCAACTACAGAAGTCAGCCGTCCAATTGTGGTTTTAGCAGCAATTGACCTTACCACGTGGAAGCTATAGCTATCTGCGTGACATCCGAGTCCTAGAAGAACAACAATGTGGAATGGCTTACTTGGATAATTGTTCATTAAACCAAAAGAACGGAATAAGAACAGTCCTTTATACCAATGTTCTTTCCTTCGACACGTGTGTCTAGCTTCCGTCCCTCTGCAATACGATAAAAAGTGTTAGAGTAAGAAACATTGAAGGAAATAACAAACAAATGAAATCAACCACAGAAGTCAGGCGTCCAATTGTGGTTACAGCAGCAATTGACCTTACCACGTGGGAGCTATAGCTACCTGCGTGACATCCAAGTCCAAGAAAAACAACAATGTCGAATGGCTTATTTGGATAATTGTTCATTGAACAAAAAGAAGGGAATAAGAACAGTCCCTTATACCAATGTGGTTTCTTTAGACTCGTGTGTCAAGCTTTCGTCCCTGTGCAATACGATGAAAAGTGTTAGAATGAAAAACATTGAAGGAAATAACAAACAAATGAAATCAACTGCAGAATTCAGCCGTCCAATTGTGGTTACAGCAGCAATTGACCTTACCATGTGGGAGATTATAGCTACCTGCGTGACATCGGAGTCCAAGAAAATCAACAATGTGAAATGGCTCACTTGAATAATTGTTCATTAAACAAAAAAATAGGGAATAAGAACAGTCCCTTATACCAAAGTGGTTTCCTTAGACACGTGTGTCAAGTTTTCGTTCCTCTGCAATACGATAAAGAGTGTTAGAGTAAGAAACATTGAAGGAAATAACAAACAAATGAAATCAACAACAGAAGATAGCCGTCCAATTGTGTTTACAGCAGCAATTGACCTTACCACGTGGGAGATTATAGCTACCTGCGTGACATCCGAGTCCAAGAAAATCAACAATGTGGAATGGCTTACTTGAACAATTGTTCATTAAACAAAAAAAAAAGGGAATAAGAACAGTCCCTTATACCAAAGTGGTTTCCTCAGACACGTGGGTCTAGCTTTCCTCCCTCTGCAATACGATAAAAAGTGTTAGAGTAAGAAACATTGAGGGAAATAACAAACAAATGAAATCAACAGCAGAATTCAGCCGTCCAATTGTGGTTACAGCAGCAATTGACCTTACCATGTGGGAGATTATAGCTACCTGCGTGACATCGGAGTCCAAGAGAATCAACAATGTGAAATGGCTCACTTGAATAATTGTTCATTAAACAAAAAATAAGGAAATATGAACAGTCCCTTATACCAAAGTGGTTTCCTTAGACACGTGTGTCAAGTTTTCGTTCCTCTGCAATACGATAAAGAGTGTTAGAGTAAGAAACATTGAAGGAAATAACAAACAAATGAAATCAACAACAGAAGATAGCCGTCCAATTGTGTTTTCAGCAGCAATTGACCTTACCACGTGGGAGATTATAGCTACCTGCGTGACATCCGAGTCCAAAAAAATTAACAATGTGGAATGACTTACTTGAACAATTGTTCATTAAACAAAAAAAAAAGGGAATAAGAACAGTCCCTTATACCAAAGTGGTTTCCTCAGACACGTGGGTCTAGCTTTCCTCCCTCTGCAATACGATAAAAAGTGTTAGAGTAAGAAACATTGAGGGAAATAACAAACAAATGAAATCAACAACAGAAGTCAGCCGTCCAATTGTGGTTACACCAGCAATTGACCTTACCACGTGAGAGCTATAGCTACCTGCGTGACATCCAAGTCCAAGAAAAACAACAATGTCGAATGGCTCACTTGTATAATTGTTCATTAAACAAAAAGAAGGGAACAAGAACAGTCCCTTATACCAATGTGGTTTCCTTAGACTCGTGTGTCAAGCTTTCGTCCCTGTGCAATACGATGAAAAGTGTTAGAATGAGAAACATTGAAGGACATAACAAACAAATGAAATCAACAGCAGAATTCAGCCGTCCAATTGTGGTTACAGCAGCAATTGACCTTAGCATGTGGTAGATTATAGCTACCTGCGTGACATCGGAGTCCAAGAAAATCAACAATGTGAAATGGCTCACTTGAATAATTGTTCATTAAACAAAAAAAAAGGGGATAAGAACAGTCCCTTATACCAAAGTGGTTTCCTTAGACACGTGTGTCAAGTTTTCGTTCCTCTGCAATACGATAAAGAGTGTTAGAGAAAGAAACATTGAGAGAAATAACACACAAATGAAATCAACAACAGAAGTCAGCCGTCCAATTGTGGTAACAGCAGCAATTGACCTTACCACGTGTGAGCTATAGCTACCTGCGTGATATCCGAGTCCAAGAAAAACAACAATGTGGAATGGCTTACTTGAATAATTGTTCATTAAACAAGAAGAAGGGAGGGAATAAGAACAGTCCCTTATACCAATGTGGTTTCCTTAGACACGTGTGTCAAGCTTTCGTCCCTGTGCAATAAGATAAAAAGTGTAAGATTAAGAAACATTGAAGGAAATAACAAACAAATGAAATCAACAACAGAAGTCAGCCGTCCATTCGTGTTTACAGCAGCAATTGACCTTACCACGTGGGAGATCATAGCTACCTGCGTGACATCCGAGTCCAAGAAAATCAACAATGTGGAATGGCTTACTTGAACAATTGTTCATTAAACAAAAAAAAAAAGGAATAAAACAGTCCCGTATACCAAAGTGGTTTCTTTAGACACGTGTGTCAAGCTTTCGTCCCTCTGCAATACGATAAAAGAGTGAGAAACATTGAAGGAAATAACAAACAAATGAAATCAACAACAGAAGTCAGCCGTCCAATTGTGGTTACAGCAGCAATTGACCTTACCACGTGGAGATTATAGCTAGCTGCGTGACATCGGAGTCCAAGAAAATCAACAATGTGAAACGGCTTACTTGGATAATTGTTCATTAAACAAAAAGAAGAGAATAAGAACAGTCCTTTATACCAATGTGGTTTCCTTAGACACGTGTGTCAAGCTTTCGTCCCTCTGCAATACGACAAAAAGTGTTAGTGTGAGAAACATTGAAGGAAATAACAAACAAATGAAATCAACAACAGAAGTCAGCCGTCCAATTGTGGTTACAGCAGCAATTGACCTTACAACGTGGGAGATTATAGCTACCTGCGTGATATCCGAGTCCAAGAAAATCAACAATGTGGAATGGCTTACTTGAACAATTGTTCATTGAACCAAAAAAAAAAGAAATACAAACAGTCCCTTATACCAAAGTGATTTCCTTAGACACGTGTGTCAAGTTTTCGTTCCTCTGCAATACGATAAAGAGTGTTAGAGTGAGAAACATTGAAGGAAATAACAAACAAATGAAATCAACAACAGAAGTCAGCCGTCCAATTGTGGTTACAGCAGCAATTGACCTTACAACGTGGGAGATTATAGTTACCTGCGTGATATCCGAGTCCAAGAAAATCAACAATGTGAAATGGCTTACTTGAATAATTGTTCATTAAACAAAAAAAAAGAGAATAAGAACACTTCCTTATACCAAAGTGGTTTCCTTAGACACGTGTGTCAAGTTTTCGTTCCTCTGCAATACGATAAAGAGTGTTAGAGTGAGAAACATTGAAGGAAATAACAAACAAATGAAATCAACTACAGAAGTCAGCCGTCCAATTGTGGTTTTAGCAGCAATTGACCTTACCACGTGGAAGCTATAGCTACCTGCGTGACATCCGAGTCCAAGAAGAACAACAATGTGGAATGGCTTACTTGGATAATTGTTCATTAAACAAAAAGAAGGAAATAAGAACAGTCCTTTATACCAATGTGGTTTCCCTCGACACGTGTGTCTAGCTTTCGTCCCTGTGCAATAAGATAAAAAGTGTTAGAATAAGCAACATTGAAGGAAATATTAATCAAATGAAATCAACAACAGAAGTAAGCCGTCCATTTTTGGTTACAGCAGCAATTGAACTTAACACGTTGGAAGATTATAGCTACCTGCGTGACATCCGAGTACAAGAAAAACAACATTTTGGAATGGCTTACTTGGAATTGTTCGTTAAATGAAGAAAAAGAGAATAAGCACAATCTCCCAAAGCAGAGCGGTTTTCTTAGACACGTGTGTCAAGCTTTCGTCCCTCTGCAATACGATAAAAGAGTAAGAAACATTTAAGGAAATAACAAACAAATGAAATCAACAACAGAAGATAGCCGTCCAATTGTGTTTACAGCAGCAATTGACCTTACCACGTGGGAGATTATAGCTACCTGCGTGACATCCGAGTCCAAGAAAATCAACAATGTGGAATGGCTTACTTGAACAATTGTTCATTAAACGAAAAAAAAGGGAATAAGAACAGTCCCTTATACCAAAGTGGTTTCCTCAGACACGTGGGTCTAGCTTTCCTCCCTCTGCAATACGATAAAAAGTGTTAGATTAAGAAACATTGGAGGAAATGACAAACAAATGAAATCAACAACAGAAGTCAGCCGTCCATTTGTGTTTACAGCAGCAATTGACCTTACCACCTGCGTGACATCCGAGTCCAAGAAAATCAACAATGGGGAATGGCTTACTTGAACAATTGTTCATTAAACAAAAAAAAAAGGGAATAAGAACAGTCCTTTATACCTAAGTGGTTTCCTCAGACACGTGTGTCTAGCTTTCCTCCCTCTGCAATACGATAAAAAGTGTTAGAGTAAGAAACATTGAGGGAAATAACAAACAAATGAAATCAACAACAGAAGTCAGCCGTCCAATTGTGGTTACACCAGCAATTGACCTTACCACGTGAGAGCTATAGCTACCTGCGTGAATACGATGAAAAGTGTTAGAATGAGAAACATTGAAGGAAATAACAAACAAATGAAATCAACAGCAGAATTCAGCCGTCCAATTGTGGTTACAGCAGCAATTGACCTTACCATGTGGGAGATTATAGCTACCTGCGTGACATCGGAGTCCAAGAAAATCAACAATGTGGAATGGCTTACTTGAACAATTGTTCATTAAACAAAAAAAAAGGGAATAAGAACAGTCCCGTATACCAAAGTGGTTTCTTTAGACACGTGTGTAAAGCTTTCTTCCCTCTGCAATACGATAAAAGAGTGAGAAACATTGAAGGAAATAACAAACAAATGAAATCAACAACAGGAGTCAGCCGTCCAATTGTGGTTACAGCAGCAATTGACCTTACCACGTGGAGATTATAGCTAGCTGCGTGACATCGGAGTCCAAGAAAATCAACAATGTGAAACGGCTTACTTGGATAATTGTTCATTAAACAAAAAGAAGAGAATATGAACAGTCCTTTATACCAATGTGGTTTCCTTAGACACGTGTGTCAAGCTTTCGTCCCTCTGCAATACGACAAAAAGTGTTAGTGTGAGAAACATTGAAGGAAATAACAAACAAATGGAATCAACAACAGAAGTCAGCCGTCCAATTGTGGTTACAGCAGCAATTGACCTTACAACGTGGGAGATTATAGCTACCTGCGTGATATCCGAGTCCAAGAAAATCAACAATGTGGAATGGCTTACTTGAACAATTGTTCATTGAACCAAAAAAAAAAGGAATAAAAACAGTCCCTTATACCAAAGTGGTTTCCTTAGACACGTGTGTCAAGTTTTCGTTCCTCTGCAATACGATAAAGAGTGTTAGAGTGAGAAACATTGAAGGAAATAACAAACAAATGAAATCAACAACAGAAGTCAGCCGTCCAATTGTGGTTACAGCAGCAATTGACCTTACAACGTGGGAGATTATAGCTACCTGCGTGATATCCGAGTCCAAGAAAATCAACAATGTGGAATGGCTTACTTGAACAATTGTTCATTGAACCAAAAAAAAAAGGAATACAAACAGTCCCTTATACCAAAGTGGTTTCCTTAGACACGTGTGTCAAGTTTTCGTTCCTCTGCAATACGATAAAGAGTGTTAGAGTGAGAAACATTGAAGGAAATAACAAACAAATGAAATCAACTACAGAAGTCAGCCGTCCAATTGTGGTTTTAGCAGCAATTGACCTTACCACGTGGAAGCTATAGCTATCTGCGTGACATCCGAGTCCTAGAAGAACAACAATGTGGAATGGCTTACTTGGATAATTGTTCATTAAACAAAAAGAAGGAAATAAGAACAGTCCTTTATACCAATGTGGTTTCCTTCGAAACGTGTGTCTAGCTTTCGTCCCTGTGCAATAAGATAAAAAGTGTTAGAATAAGCAACATTGAAGGAAATATTAATCAAATGAAATCAACAACAGAAGTAAGCCGTCCAATTGTGGTTACACCAGCAATTGACCTTACCAGGTGGGAGCTATAGCTACCTGCGTGACATCCGAGTCCAAGAAAAACAACATTTTGGAATGGCTTACTTGGATTTGTTCGTTAAATGAAGAAAAAGGGAATGAGCACAATCTCCCAAAGCAGAGCGGTTTTCTTAGACACGTGTGTCAAGCTTTCGTCCCTCTGCAATACGATAAAAGAGTAAGAAACATTGAAGGAAATAACAAACAAATGAAATCAACAACAGAAGATAGCCGTCCAATTGTGTTTACAGCAGCAATTGACCTTACCACGTGGGAGATTATAGCTACCTGCGTGACATCCGAGTCCAAGAAAACCAACAATGTGGAATGGCTTACTTGAACAATTGTTCATTAAACGAAAAAAAGGGAATAAGAACAGTCCCTTATACCAAAGTGGTTTCCTCAGACACGTGGGTCTAGCTTTCCTCCCTCTGCAATACGATAAAAAGTGTTAGAATAAGCAACATTGAAGGAAATATTATTCAAATGAAATCAACTACAGAAGTCAGCCGTCCAATTGTGGTTTTAGCAGCAATTGACCTTACCACGTGGAAGCTATAACTATCTGCGTGACATCCGAGTCCTAGAAGAACAACAATGTGGAATGGCTTACTTGGATAATTGTTCATTAAACAAAAAGAAGGAAATAAGAACAGTCCTTTATACCAATGTGGTTTCCTTCGAAACGTGTGTCTAGCTTTCGTCCCTGTGCAATAAGATAAAAAGTGTTAGAATAAGCAACATTGAAGGAAATATTAATCAAATGAAATCAACAACAGAAGTAAGCCGTCCAATTGTGGTTACACCAGCAATTGACCTTACCAGGTGGGAGCTATAGCTACCTGCGTGACATCCGAGTCCAAGAAAAACAACATTTTGGAATGGCTTATTAGGATTTGTTCGTTAAATGAAGAAAAAGGGAATGAGCACAATCTCCCAAAGCAGAGCGGTTTTCTTAGACAAGTGTGTCAAGCTTTCGTCCCTCTGCAATACGATAAAAGAGTAAGAAACATTGAAGGAAATAACAAACAAATGAAATCAACAACAGAAGATAGCCGTCCAATTGTGTTTACAGCAGCAATTGACCTTACCACGTGGGAGATTATAGCTACCTGCGTGACATCCGAGTCCAAGAAAACCAACAATGTGGAATGGCTTACTTGAACAATTGTTCATTAAACGAAAAAAAGGGAATAAGAACAGTCCCTTATACCAAAGTGGTATCCTCAGACACGTGGGTCTAGCTTTCCTCCCTCTGCAATACGATAAAAAGTGTTAGAGTAAGAAACATTGAAGGAAATAACAAACAAATGAAATCAACAACAGAAGTCAGCCAACCAATTGTGTTTACAGCAGAAATTGACCTTACCACGAGGGAGATTATAGCTACCTGCGTGACATCCGAGTCCAAGAAAATCAACAATGTGGAATGGCTTACTTGAACAATTGTTCATTAAACAAAAAAAAAGGGAATGAGAACAGTCCCGTATACCAAAGTGGTTTCCTTAGACACGTGTGTCAAGTTTTCGTTCCTCTGCAATACGATAAAGAGTGTTAGAGAAAGAAACATTGAGAAAAATAACACACAAATGAAATCAACAACAGAAGTCAGCCGTCCAATTGTGGTAACAGCAGCAATTGACCTTACCACGTGCGAGCTATAGCTACCTGCGTGATATCCGAGTCCAAGAAAAACAACAATGTGGAATGGCTTACTTGAATAATTGTTCATTAAACAAGAAGAAGGGAATAAGAACAGTCCCTTATACCAATGTGGTTTCCTTAGACACGTGTGTCAAGCTTTCGTCCCTGTGCAATAAGATAAAAAGTGTTAGATTGAGAAACATTGAAGGAAATAACAAACAAATGAAATCAACAACAGAAGTCAGCCGTCCATTTGTGTTTACAGCAGCAATTGACCTTACCACGTGGGAGCTATAGCTACCTGCGTGACGTCCAAATCCAGAAAATCAACAAAATGGAACTATTCGTCGCAAACCCCTCAAATAAAAACTCTCGTGATCTACGTGACCAGATCAATAGAAAAAGAGGTATATTATTACCAAGAAGGAACCTTTAATTTTTTACAATTTTTTAAGGTCCGGGGTAAGGAAAATTCGAGAAAATTCGAGAAAATTCTTCGACTCAAATATTGTCATTCGTGAGTGGAATTCGAATAATCATGAACTGCCGATTTTCCGTAGTCCCCATAGTTTAGGAGAAATTTGAATTCGAAATTTTTGGAAAAAACCGTAAAAATTCAATCTCTCTATAAAAATCGTTATATCTCCTAAACTATTCGTCGCAGACCCCTCAAATAAAAACTTTCGTGATCTACGTGAACAGATCAATAGAAAAAGAGGTATTTTATTACCAAGAGAGATCTTTTAATTTTTTACAATTTTTCAAGGTCCGGGGTAAGGAAAATTCGAGAAAATTCAATCTCTCTATAAAAATCGTTATATCTCCTAAACTATTCGTCGCAGACTCCTCAAATAAAAACTTTCGTGATCTACATGACCAGATCAATAGAAAAAGAGGTATATTATTACCAAGAAGGAACTTTCAATTTTTTACAATTTTTTAAGGTCCGGGGCAAGGAAAATTCGAGAAAATTCGAGAAAATTTTTCGACTCAAATATTGTCAGGCGAGAGTGGGATTCGAATAACCATGAACTGCCAATACCAACTCTGCTTACCGATTTTCCGTAGTCCCCATAGTTAAGGAGAAATTTGAATTCGAAATTTTTGGAAAAAACCGTAACAATTCAATCTCTCTACAAAAATCGTTATATCTCCTAAACTATTCGTCGCAAACCCCTCAAATAAAAACTTTCGTGATCTACGTGACCAGATCAATAAAAAAAGAGGTATATTATTACCAAGAAGGAACTTTTAATTTTTTACAATTTTTTAAGGTCCGGGGTAAGGAAAATTCGAGAAAATTCGAGAAAATTCTTCGACTCAAATATTGTCATTCGTGAGTGGAATTCGAATAATCATGAACTGCCAATACCAACTCTGCTTACCGATTTTCCGTAGTCCCCATAGTTTAGGAGAAATTTGAATTCGAAATTTTCGGAAAAAACCGTAAAAATTCAATCTCTCTACTAAAATCGTTATATCTCCTAAACTATTCGTCGGAGAGCCCTCATATGAAAACTTTCGTGATCTACGTGAACAGATCAATAGAAAAAGAGGTATATTATCACCAAGAAGGAACTTTTAATTTTTTACAATTTTTAAAGGTCCGGGGTAAGGAAAATTCGAGAAAATTCAATCTCTCTACAAAAATCGTTATATCTCCTAAACTATTCGTCGCAGAACCCTTAAATAAAAACTTTCGTGATCTACGTGAACAGATCAATAGAAAAAGAGGTATTTTATTACCAAGAAAGATCTTTCAATTTTTTACAATTTTTCAAGGTCCGGGGTAAGGAAAATTCGAGAAAATTCAATCTCTCTATAAAAATCGTTATATCTCCTAAACTATTCGTCGCAGACTCCTCAAATAAAAACTTTCGTGATCTACATGACCAGATCAATAGAAAAAGAGGTATATTATTACCAAGAAGGAACTTTCAATTTTTTACAATTTTTTAAGGTCCGGGGTAAGGAAAATTCGAGAAAATTCAATCTCTCTACAAAAATCGTTATATCTCCTAAACTATTCGTCGCAGAACCCTTAAATAAAAACTTTCGTGATCTACGTGAACAGATCAATAGAAAAAGAGGTATTTTATTACCAAGAAAGATCTTTCAATTTTTTACAATTTTTCAAGGTCCGGGGTAAGGAAAATTCGAGAAAATTCAATCTCTCTATAAAAATCGTTATATCTCCTAAACTATTCGTCGCAAACCCCTCAAATAAAAACTTTCGTGATCTCCGTGACCAGATCAATAGAAAAAGAGGTATATTATCACCAAGAAGGAACTTTTAATTTTTCACAATTTTTTAAGGTCCGGGGTAAGGAAAATTCGAGAAAATCCAATCTCTCTACAAAAATCGTTATATCTCCTAAACTATTCGTCGCAGACTCCTCAAATAAAAACTTTCGTGATCTACATGACCAGATCAATAGAAAAAGAGGTATATTATTACCAAGAAAGGTCTTTTAATTTTTTACAATTTTTCAAGGTCCGGGGTAAGGAAAATTCGAGAAACTTCAATCTCTCTATAAAAATCGTTATATCTCCTAAACTATTCGTCGCAGACTCCTCAAATAAAAACTTTCGTGATCTACATGAGATCAATAGAAAAAGAGGTATATTATAACCAAGAAGGAACTTTCAATTTTTTACAATTTTTTAAGGTCCGGGGTAAGGAAAATTCGAGAAAATTTTTCGACTCAAATATTGTCAGGCGAGAGTGGGATTCGAATAACCATGAACTGCCAATACCAACTCTGCTTACCGATTTTCCGTAGTCCCCATAGTTTAGGAGAAATTTGAATTCGAAATTTTTGGAAAAAACCGTGAAAATTCAATCTCCCTATAAAAATCGTTATATCTCCTAAACTATTCGTCGCAGACCCCTCATATAAAAACTTTCGTGATCTACGTGAACAGATCAATAGAAAAAGAGGTATATTATCACCAAGAAGGAACTTTTAATTTTTTACAATTTATTAAAGTCCGGGGTAAGGAAAATTCGAGAAAATTCAATCTCTCAACAAAAATCGTTATATCTCCTAAACTATTCGTCGCAGACCCCTCAAATAAAAACTTTCGTGATCTACGTGAACAGATCAATAGAAAAAGAGGTATTTTATTACCAAGAAAGATCTTTTAATTTTTTACAATTTTTCAAGGTCCGGGGTAAGGAAAATTCGAGAAAATTCAATCTCTCTATAAAAATCGTTATATCTCCTAAACTATTCGTCGCAGACTCCTCAAATAAAAACTTTCGTGATCTACACGACCAGATCAATAGAAAAAGAGGTATATTATTACCAAGAAGGAACTTTTAATATTTTACAATTTTTTAAGGTCCGGGGTAAGGAAAATTCGAGAAAATTTTTCGACTCAAATATTGTCAGGCGAGAGTGGGATTCGAATAACCATGAACTGCCAATACCAACTCTGCTTACCGATTTTCCGTAGTTCCCATAGTTTAGGAGAAATTTGAATTCGAAATTTTTGGAAAAAACCGTAAAAATTCAACCTCTCTACAAAAATCGTTATATCTCCTAAACTATTCGTCGCAAACCCCTCAAATAAAAACTTTCGTGATCTACGTGACCAGATCAATAGAAAAAGAGGTATATTATTACCAAGAAGGAACTTTTAATATTTTACAATTTTTTAAGGTCCGGGGTAAGGAAAATTCGAGAAAATTCGAGAAAATTTTTCGACTCAAATATTGTCAGGCGAGAGTGGGATTCGAATAACCATGAACTGCCAATACCAACTCTGCTTACCGATTTTCCGTAGTTCTCATAGTTTAGGAGAAATTTGAATTCGAAATTTTTGGAAAAAACCGTAAAAATTCAATCTCTCTACTAAAATCGTTATATCTCCTAAACTATTCGTCGCAGACCCCTCATATGAAAACTTTCGTGATCTACGTGACCAGATCAATAGAAAAAGAGGTATATTATTACCAAGAAGGAACTTTTAATTTTTTACAATTTTTCAAGGTCCGGGGTAAGAAAAATTCGAGAAAATTCTTCGACTCAAATATTGTCATTCGTGAGTGGAATTCGAATAATCATGAACTGCCAATACCAACTCTGCTTACCGATTTTCCGTAGTCCCCATAGTTTAGGAGAAATTTGAAATCGAAATTTTTGGAAAAAACCGTAAAAATTCAATCTCCCTATAAAAATCGTTATATCTCCTAAACTATTCGTCGCAGACCCCTCATATAAAAACTTTCGTGATCTACGTGAACAGATCAATAGAAAAAGAGGTATATTATCACCAAGAAGGAACTTTTAATTTTTTACAATTTTTTAAGGTCCGGGGTAAGGAAAATTCGAGAAAATTCAATCTCTCTACAAAAATCGTTATATCTCCTAAACTATTCGTCGCAGACTCCTCAAATAAAAACTTTCGTGATCTACATGACCAGATCAATAGAAAAAGAGGTATATTATTACCAAGAAAGATCTTTTAATTTTTTACAATTTGTCAAGGTCCGGGGTAAGGAAAATTCGAGAAACTTCAATCTCTCTATAAAAATCGTTATATCTCCTAAACTATTCGTCGCAGACTCCTCAAATAAAAACTTTCGTGATCTACATGACCAGATCAATAGGAAAAGAGGTATATTATTACCAAGAAGGAACTTTTAATTTTTTACAATTTTTTAAGGTCCGGGGTAAGGAAAATTCGAGAAAATTTTTCGACTCAAATATTGTCAGGCGAGTATGGGATTCGAATAACCATGAACTGCCAATACCAACTCTGCTTACCGATTTTCCGTAGTCCCCATAGTTTAGGAGAAATTTGAATTCGAAATTTTTGGAAAAAACCGTAAAAATTCAATCTCTCTACAAAAATCGTTATATCTCCTAAACTATTCGTCGCAAACCCCTCAAATAAAAACTTTCGTGATCTACGTGACCAGATCAATAGAAAAAGAGGTATATTATTACCAAGAAGGAACTTTTAATTTTTTACAATTTTTTAAGGTCCGGGGTAAGGAAAATTCGAGAAAATTCGAGAAAATTCTTCGACTCAAATATTGTCATTCGTGAGTGGAATTCGAATAATCATGAACTGCCAATACCAACTCTGCTTACCGATTTTCCGTAGTCTCCATAGTTTAGGAGAAATTTGAAGTCGAAATTTTTGGAAAAAACCGTAAAAATTCAATCTCTCTACAAAAATCGTTATATCTCCTAAACTATTCGTCGCAAACCCCTCAAATAAAAACTTTCGTGATCTACGTGACCAGATCAATAGAAAAAGAGGTATATTATTACCAAGAAGGAACTTTTAATTTTTTACAATTTTTTAAGGTCCGGGGTAAGGAAAATTCGAGAAAATTCGAGAAAATTTTTCGACTCAAATATTGTCAGGCGAGAGTGGGATTCGAATAACCATGAACTGCCAACACCAACTCTGCTTACCGATTTTCCGTAGTCCCCATAGTTTAGGAGAAATTTGAATTCGAAATTTTTGGAAAAAACCGTAAAAATTCAATCTCTCTACAAAAATCGTTATATCTCCTAAACTATTCGTCGCAAACCCCTCAAATAAAAACTTTCGTGATCTACGTGACCAGATCAATAGAAAAAGAGGTATATTATTACCAAGAAGGAACTTTTAATTTTTTACAATTTTTTAAGGTCCGGGGTAAGGAAAATTCGAGAAAATTCGAGAAAATTCTTCGACTCAAATATTGTCATTCGTGAGTGGAATTCGAATAATCATGAACTGCCAATACCAACTCTGCTTACCGATTTTCCGTAGTCTCCATAGTTTAGGAGAAATTTGAAGTCGAAATTTTTGGAAAAAACCGTAAAAATTCAATCTCTCTATAAAAATCGTTATATCTCCTAAACTATTCGTCGCAGACCCCTCATATAAAAACTTTCGTGATCTACGTGAACAGATCAATAGAAAAGAGGTATATTATCACCAAGAAGGAACTTTTAATTTTTTACAATTTTTTAAGGTCCGGGGTAAGGAAAATTCGAGAAAATTCAATCTCTCTACAAAAATCGTTAAATTATTCGTCGCAGACCCCTCAAATAAAAACTTTCGTGATCTACGTGAACAGATCAATAGAAAAAGAGGTATTTTATTACCAAGAAAGATCTTTCAATTTTTTACAATTTTTCAAGGTCCGGGGTAAGGAAAATTCGAGAAAATTCAATCTCTCTATAAAAATCGTTATATCTCCTAAACTATTCGTCGCAGACTCCTCAAATAAAAACTTTCGTGATCTACATGACCAACAATAGGAAAAGAGGTATATTATTACCAAGAAGGAACTTTTAATTTTTTACAATTTTTTAAGGTCCGGGGTAAGGAAAATTCGAGAAAATTCGAGAAAATTTTTCGACTCAAATATTGTCAGGCGAGTATGGGATTCGAATAACCATGAACTGCCAATACCAACTCTGCTTACCGATTTTCCGTAGTCCCCATAGTTTAGGAGAAATTTGAATTCGAAATCTTTGGAAAAAACCGTAAAAATTCAATCTCTCTACAAAAATCGTTATATCTCCTAAACTATTCGTCGCAAACCCCTCAAATAAAAACTTTCGTGATCTACGTGACCAGATCAATAGAAAAAGAGGTATATTATTACCAAGAAGGAACTTTTAATTTTTTACAATTTTTTGAGGTCCGGGGTAAGGAAAATTCGAGAAAATTCGAGAAAATTCTTCGACTCAAATATTGTCATTCGTGAGTGGAATTCGAATAATCATGAACTGCCAATACCAACTCTGCTTACCTATTTTCCGTAGTCCCCATAGTTTAGGAGAAATTTGAATTCGAAATTTTTGGAAAAAACCGTAAAAATTCAATCTCTCTACTAAAATCGTTATATCTCCTAAACTATTCGTCGCAGACCCCTCATATGAAAACTTTCGTGATCTACGTGACCAGATCAATAGAAAAAGAGGTATATTATTACCAAGAAGGAACTTTTAATTTTTTACAATTTTTTAAGGTCCGGGGTAAGGAAAATTCGAGAAAATTCGAGAAAATTCTTCGACTCAAATATTGTCATTCGTGAGTGGAATTCGAATAATCATGAACTGCCAATACCAACTCTGCTTACCTATTTTCCGTAGTCCCCATAGTTTAGGAGAAATTTGAATTCGAAATTTTTGGAAAAAACCGTAAAAATTCAATCTCTCTACTAAAATCGTTATATCTCCTAAACTATTCGTCGCAGACCCCTCATATGAAAACTTTCGTGATCTACGTGACCAGATCGAAAGAAAAAGAGTTATATTATTACCAAGAAGGAACTTTTAATTTTTTACAATTTTTTAAGGTCCGGGTTAAGGAAAATTCGAGAAAATTCAATCTCTCTACAAAAATCGTTATATCTCCTAAACTATTCGTCGCAGACCCCTCAAATAAAAACTTTCGTGATCTACGTGAACAGATCAATAGAAAAAGAGGTATTTTATTACCAAGAAAGATCTTTTAATTTTTTACAATTTTTCAAGGTCCGGGGTAAGGAAAATTCGAGAAAATTCAATCTCTCTATAAAAATCGTTATATCTCCTAAACTATTCGTCGCAGACTCCTCAAATAAAAACTTTCGTGATCTACATGACCAGATCAATAGAAAAAGAGTTATATTATTACCAAGAAGGAACTTTCAATTTTTTACAATTTTTTAAGGTCCGGGGTAAGGAAAATTCGAGAAAATTCTTCGACTCAAATATTGTCATTCGAGAGTGGAATTCGAATAATCATGAACTGCCAATACCAACTCTGCTTACCGATTTTCCGTAGTCCCCATAGTTTAGGAGAAATTTGAAGTCAAAATTTTTGGAAAAAACCGTAAAAATTCAATCTCTCTATAAAAATCGTTATATCTCCTAAACTATTCGTCGCAGACCCCTCAAATAAAAACTTTCGTGATCTACGTGAACAGATCAATAGAAAAAGAGGTATTTTATTACCAAGAAAGATCTTTTAATTTTTTACAATTTTTCAAGGTCCGGGGTAAGGAAAATTCGAGAAAATTCAATCTCTCTATAAAAATCGTTATATCTCCTAAACTATTCGTCGCAGACTCCTCAAATAAAAACTTTCGTGATCTACATGACCAGATCAATAGAAAAAGAGGTATATTATTACCAGGAAGGAACTTTTAATTTTTTACAATTTTTTAAGGTCCGGGGCAAGGAAAATTAGAGAAAATTCGAGAAAATTTTTCGACTCAAATATTGTCAGGCGAGAGTGGGATTCGAATAACCATGAACTAACAACACCAACTCTGCTTACCGATTTTCCGTAGTCCCCATAGTTTAGGAGAAATTTGAATTCGAAATTTTTGGAAAAAACCGTAAAAATTCAATCTCTCTACAAAAATCGTTATATCTCCTAAACTATTCGTCGCAAACCCCTCAAATAAAAACTTTCGTGATCTACGTGTTCAGATCAATAGAAAAGGAGGTATATTATTACCAAGAAGGAACTTTTAATTTTTTACAATTTTTTAAGGTCCGGGGTAAGGAAAATTCGAGAAAATTCGAGAAAATTCTTCGACTCAAATATTGTCATTCGTGAGTGGAATTCGAATAATCATGAACTGCCAATACCAACTCTGCTTACCGATTTTCCGTAGTCCCCATAGTTTAGGAGAAATTTGAAGTCGAAATTTTTGGAAAAAACCGTAAAAATTCAATCTCTCTATAAAAATCGTTATATCTCCTAAACTATTCGTCGCAGACCCCTCATATAAAAACTTTCGTGATCTACGTGAACAGATCAATAGAAAAAGAGGTATATTATCACCAAGAAGGAACTTTTAATTTTTTACAATTTTTTAAGGTCCGGGGTAAGGAAAATTCGAGAAAATTCAATCTCTCTACAAAAATCGTTATATCTCCTAAATTATTCGTCGCAGACCCCTCAAATAAAAACTTTCGTGATCTACGTGAACAGATCAATAGAAAAAGTGGTATTTTATTACCAAGAAAAATCTTTTAATTTTTTACAATTTTTCAAGGTCCGGAGTAAGGAAAATTCGAGAAAATTCAATCTCTCTATAAAAATAAAAATAACAATGTGGAATGGCTTACTTGAACAATTGTTCATTAAACAAAAAAAAAAAGGGAATAAGAACAGTCCCTTATACCAAAGTGGTTTCTTTAGACACGTGTGTCAAGCTTTCGTCGCTCTGCAATACGATAAAGAGTGTTAGAGTGAGAAACATTGAAGGAAATAACAAAAAAATGGAATCAACAACAGAAGTCAGCCTTCCAATTGTGGTTACAGCAACAATTGACCTCACCACGTGGGAGATTATAGCTATCTGCGTGACATCCGAGTCCAAGAAAATCAACAATGTGGAATGGCTTACTTGGATAATTGTTCATTAAACGAAAAGAGGGGAATAAGAACAGTCCCTTATACCAATGTGGTTTCCTTAGACACGTGTGTCATGCTTTCGTTCCTGTGCAATACGATGAAAAGTGTTATTATAATGAGAAATATTGAAGGAAATAACAAACAAATGAAATCAACAACAGAAGTCAGCCGTCCAATTGTGGTTACAGCAACAATTGACCTCACCACGTGGGAGATTATAGCTATCTGCGTGACATCCGAGTCCAAGAAAATCAACAATGTGGAATGGCTCACTTGGATAATTGTTCATAAAAAAGAAAAAAGGGAATAAGAACAGTCCCTTATACCAATGTGGTTTCCTTAGACACGTGTGTCAAGCTTTCGTCCCTCCGCAATACGATCAAAAGTGTTAGAGTAAGAAACATTGAAGGAAATAACAAACAAATGAAATCAACAACAGAAGTCAGCCGTCCAATTGTGGTTACAGCAGCAATTGATCTTACCATGTGGGAGATTATAGCTACCTGCGTGACATCGGAATCCAAGAAAATCAACAATGTGAAACGGCTTACTTGGATAATTGTTCATTAAACAAAAAGAAGGGAATAAGAACAGTCCTTTATACCAATGTGGTTTCCTTAGACACGTGTGTCAAGCTTTCGTCCCTCTGCAATACGACAAAAAGTGTTAGTATGAGAAACATTGAAGGAAATAACAAACAAATGAAATCAACAACAGGGGGAATAAGAACAGTTCCTTATACCAATGTGATTTCCTTAGACACGAGTGACAAGCTTTCGTCCCTGTGCAATACGATGAAAAGTGTTAGAATGAGAAACATTGAATGAAATAACAAACAAATGAAATCAACAACAGAATTCAGCCGTCCAATTGTGGTTACAGCAGCAATTGACTTTACAACGTGGGAGATTATAGCTACCTGCGTGACATCGGAGTCCAAGAAAATCAACAATGTGGAATGGCTTACTTGAACAATTGTTCATTAAACAAAAAAAAAAGGAAAAAGAACAGTCCTTTATACCAAAGTGGTTTCCTCAGACACGTGTGTCTAGCTTTCCTCCCTCTGCAATACGATAAAAAGTGTTAGAATAAGAAACATTGAAGGAAATAACAAACAAATGAAATCAACTACAGAAGTCAGCCGTCCAATTGTGGTTTTAGCAGCAATTGACCTTACCACGTGGAAGCTATAGCTATCTGCGTGACATCCGAGTCCTAGAAGAACAACAATGTGGAATGGCTTACTTGGATAATTGTTCATTAAACCAAAAGAACGGAATAAGAACAGTCCTTTATACCAATGTTCTTTCCTTCGACACGTGTGTCTAGCTTCCGTCCCTCTGCAATACGATAAAAAGTGTTAGAGTAAGAAACATTGAAGGAAATAACAAACAAATGAAATCAACCACAGAAGTCAGGCGTCCAATTGTGGTTACAGCAGCAATTGACCTTACCACGTGGGAGCTATAGCTACCTGCGTGACATCCAAGTCCAAGAAAAACAACAATGTCGAATGGCTTATTTGGATAATTGTTCATTGAACAAAAAGAAGGGAATAAGAACAGTCCCTTATACCAATGTGGTTTCTTTAGACTCGTGTGTCAAGCTTTCGTCCCTGTGCAATACGATGAAAAGTGTTAGAATGAAAAACATTGAAGGAAATAACAAACAAATGAAATCAACAGCAGAATTCAGCCGTCCAATTGTGGTTACAGCAGCAATTGACCTTACCATGTGGGAGATTATAGCTACCTGCGTGACATCGGAGTCCAAGAAAATCAACAATGTGAAATGGCTCACTTGAATAATTGTTCATTAAACAAAAAAATAGGGAATAAGAACAGTCCCTTATACCAAAGTGGTTTCCTTAGACACGTGTGTCAAGTTTTCGTTCCTCTGCAATACGATAAAGAGTGTTAGAGTAAGAAACATTGAAGGAAATAACAAACAAATGAAATCAACAACAGAAGATAGCCGTCCAATTGTGTTTACAGCAGCAATTGACCTTACCACGTGGGAGATTATAGCTACCTGCGTGACATCCGAGTCCAAGAAAATCAACAATGTGGAATGGCTTACTTGAACAATGGTTCATTAAACAAAAAAAAAAGGGAATAAGAACAGTCCCTTATACCAAAGTGGTTTCCTCAGACACGTGGGTCTAGCTTTCCTCCCTCTGCAATACGATAAAAAGTGTTAGATTAAGAAACATCGAAGGAAATAACAAACAAATGAAATCAACAACAGAAGTCAGCCGTCCATTTGTGTTTATAGCAGCAATTGACCTTACCACGTGGGAGATCATAGCCACCTGCGTGACATCCGAGTCCAAGAAAATCAACAATGTGGAATGGCTTACTTGAACAATTGTTCATTAAACAAAAAAAAAGGGAATAAGAACAGTCCTTTATACCAAAGTGGTTTCCTCAGACACGTGTGTCTAGCTTTCCTCCCTCTGCAATACGATAAAAGTGTTAGAGTAAGAAACATTGAGGGAAATAACAAACAAATGAAATCAACAGCAGAATTCAGCCGTCCAATTGTGGTTACAGCAGCAATTGACCTTACCATGTGGGAGATTATAGCTACCTGCGTGACATCGGAGTCCAAGAGAATCAACAATGTGAAATGGCTCACTTGAATAATTGTTCATTAAACAAAAAATAAGGAAATATGAACAGTCCCTTATACCAAAGTGGTTTCCTTAGACACGTGTGTCAAGTTTTCGTTCCTCTGCAATACGATAAAGAGTGTTAGAGTAAGAAACATTGAAGGAAATAACAAACAAATGAAATCAACAACAGAAGATAGCCGTCCAATTGTGTTTTCAGCAGCAATTGACCTAACCACGTGGGAGATTAAAGCTACCTGCGTGACATCCGAGTCCAAAAAAATTAACAATGTGGAATGACTTACTTGAACAATTGTTCATTAAACAAAAAAAAAAGGGAATAAGAACAGTCCCTTATACCAAAGTGGTTTCCTCAGACACGTGGGTCTAGCTTTCCTCCCTCTGCAATACGATAAAAAGTGTTAGAGTAAGAAACATTGAGGGAAATAACAAACAAATGAAATCAACAACAGAAGTCAGCCGTCCAATTGTGGTTACACCAGCAATTGACCTTACCACGTGAGAGCTATAGCTACCTGCGTGACATCCAAGTCCAAGAAAAACAACAATGTCGAATGGCTCACTTGTATAATTGTTCATTAAACAAAAAGAAGGGAACAAGAACAGTCCCTTATACCAATGTGGTTTCCTTAGACTCGTGTGTCAAGCTTTCGTCCCTGTGCAATACGATGAAAAGTGTTAGAATGAGAAACATTGAAGGACATAACAAACAAATGAAATCAACAGCAGAATTCAGCCGTCCAATTGTGGTTACAGCAGCAATTGACCTTAGCATGTGGTAGATTATAGCTACCTGCGTGACATCGGAGTCCAAGAAAATCAACAATGTGAAATGGCTCACTTGAATAATTGTTCATTAAACAAAAAAAAAGGGGATAAGAACAGTCCCTTATACCAAAGTGGTTTCCTTAGACACGTGTGTCAAGTTTTCGTTCCTCTGCAATACGATAAAGAGTGTTAGAGAAAAAAACATTGAGAGAAATAACACACAAATGAAATCAACAACAGAAGTCAGCCGTCCAATTGTGGTAACAGCAGCAATTGACCTTACCACGTGTGAGCTATAGCTACCTGCGTGATATCCGAGTCCAAGAAAAACAACAATGTGGAATGGCTTACTTGAATAATTGTTCATTAAACAAGAAGAAGGGAGGGAATAAGAACAGTCCCTTATACCAATGTGGTTTCCTTAGACACGTGTGTCAAGCTTTCGTCCCTGTGCAATAAGATAAAAAGTGTAAGATTAAGAAACATTGAAGGAAATAACAAACAAATGAAATCAACAACAGAAGTCAGCCGTCCATTCGTGTTTACAGCAGCAATTGACCTTACCACGTGGGAGATCATAGCTACCTGCGTGACATCCGAGTCCAAGAAAATCAACAATGTGGAATGGCTTACTTGAACAATTGTTCATTAAAAAAAAAAAAAAAGGAATAAAACAGTCCCGTATACCAAAGTGGTTTCTTTAGACACGTGTGTCAAGCTTTCGTCCCTCTGCAATACGATAAAAGAGTGAGAAACATTGAAGGAAATAACAAACAAATGAAATCAACAACAGAAGTCAGCCGTCCAATTGTGGTTACAGCAGCAATTGACCTTACCACGTGGAGATTATAGCTAGCTGCGTGACATCGGAGTCCAAGAAAATCAACAATGTGAAACGGCTTACTTGGATAATTGTTCATTAAACAAAAAGAAGAGAATAAGAACAGTCCTTTATACCAATGTGGTTTCCTTAGACACGTGTGTCAAGCTTTCGTCCCTCTGCAATACGACAAAAAGTGTTAGTGTGAGAAACATTGAAGGAAATAACAAACAAATGAAATCAACAACAGAAGTCAGCCGTCCAATTGTGGTTACAGCAGCAATTGACCTTACAACGTGGGAGATTATAGCTACCTGCGTGATATCCGAGTCCAAGAAAATCAACAATGTGGAATGGCTTACTTGAACAATTGTTCATTGAACCAAAAAAAAAAGAAATACAAACAGTCCCTTATACCAAAGTGATTTCCTTAGACACGTGTGTCAAGTTTTCGTTCCTCTGCAATACGATAAAGAGTGTTAGAGTGAGAAACATTGAAGGAAATAACAAACAAATGAAATCAACAACAGAAGTCAGCCGTCCAATTGTGGTTACAGCAGCAATTGACCTTACAACGTGGGAGATTATAGTTACCTGCGTGATATCCGAGTCCAAGAAAATCAACAATGTGAAATGGCTTACTTGAATAATTGTTCATTAAACAAAAAAAAAGAGAATAAGAACACTTCCTTATACCAAAGTGGTTTCCTTAGACACGTGTGTCAAGTTTTCGTTCCTCTGCAATACGATAAAGAGTGTTAGAGTGAGAAACATTGAAGGAAATAACAAACAAATGAAATCAACTACAGAAGTCAGCCGTCCAATTGTGGTTTTAGCAGCAATTGACCTTACCACGTGGAAGCTATAGCTACCTGCGTGACATCCGAGTCCTAGAAGAACAACAATGTGGAATGGCTTACTTGGATAATTGTTCATTAAACAAAAAGAAGGAAATAAGAACAGTCCTTTATACCAATGTGGTTTCCCTCGACACGTGTGTCTAGCTTTCGTCCCTGTGCAATAAGATAAAAAGTGTTAGAATAAGCAACATTGAAGGAAATATTAATCAAATGAAATCAACAACAGAAGTAAGCCGTCCATTTTTGGTTACAGCAGCAATTGAACTTAACACGTTGGAAGATTATAGCTACCTGCGTGACATCCGAGTACAAGAAAAACAACATTTTGGAATGGCTTACTTGGAATTGTTCGTTAAATGAAGAAAAAGAGAATAAGCACAATCTCCCAAAGCAGAGTCCGAGTCCAAGAAAACCAACAATGTGGAATGGCTTACTTGAACAATTGTTCATTAAACGAAAAAAAGGGAATAAGAACAGTCCCTTATACCAAAGTGGTATCCTCAGACACGTGGGTCTAGCTGCGTGATATCCGAGTCCAAGAAAAACAACAATGTGGAATGGCTTACTTGAATAATTGTTCATTAAACAAGAAGAAGGGAATAAGAACAGTCCCTTATACCAATGTGGTTTCCTTAGACACGTGTGTCAAGCTTTCGTCCCTGTGCAATAAGATAAAAAGTGTTAGATTGAGAAACATTGAAGGAAATAACAAACAAATGAAATCAACAACAGAAGTCAGCCGTCCATTTGTGTTTACAGCAGCAATTGACCTTACCACGTGGGAGCTATAGCTACCTGCGTGACGTCCAAATCCAGAAAATCAACAAAATGGAACTATTCGTCGCAAACCCCTCAAATAAAAACTCTCGTGATCTACGTGACCAGATCAATAGAAAAAGAGGTATATTATTACCAAGAAGGAACCTTTAATTTTTTACAATTTTTTAAGGTCCGGGGTAAGGAAAATTCGAGAAAATTCGAGAAAATTCTTCGACTCAAATATTGTCATTCGTGAGTGGAATTCGAATAATCATGAACTGCCGATTTTCCGTAGTCCCCATAGTTTAGGAGAAATTTGAATTCGAAATTTTTGGAAAAAACCGTAAAAATTCAATCTCTCTATAAAAATCGTTATATCTCCTAAACTATTCGTCGCAGACCCCTCAAATAAAAACTTTCGTGATCTACGTGAACAGATCAATAGAAAAAGAGGTATTTTATTACCAAGAGAGATCTTTTAATTTTTTACAATTTTTCAAGGTCCGGGGTAAGGAAAATTCGAGAAAATTCAATCTCTCTATAAAAATCGTTATATCTCCTAAACTATTCGTCGCAGACTCCTCAAATAAAAACTTTCGTGATCTACATGACCAGATCAATAGAAAAAGAGGTATATTATTACCAAGAAGGAACTTTCAATTTTTTACAATTTTTTAAGGTCCGGGGCAAGGAAAATTCGAGAAAATTCGAGAAAATTTTTCGACTCAAATATTGTCAGGCGAGAGTGGGATTCGAATAACCATGAACTGCCAATACCAACTCTGCTTACCGATTTTCCGTAGTCCCCATAGTTAAGGAGAAATTTGAATTCGAAATTTTTGGAAAAAACCGTAACAATTCAATCTCTCTACAAAAATCGTTATATCTCCTAAACTATTCGTCGCAAACCCCTCAAATAAAAACTTTCGTGATCTACGTGACCAGATCAATAAAAAAAGAGGTATATTATTACCAAGAAGGAACTTTTAATTTTTTACAATTTTTTAAGGTCCGGGGTAAGGAAAATTCGAGAAAATTCGAGAAAATTCTTCGACTCAAATATTGTCATTCGTGAGTGGAATTCGAATAATCATGAACTGCCAATACCAACTCTGCTTACCGATTTTCCGTAGTCCCCATAGTTTAGGAGAAATTTGAATTCGAAATTTTCGGAAAAAACCGTAAAAATTCAATCTCTCTACTAAAATCGTTATATCTCCTAAACTATTCGTCGGAGAGCCCTCATATGAAAACTTTCGTGATCTACGTGAACAGATCAATAGAAAAAGAGGTATATTATCACCAAGAAGGAACTTTTAATTTTTTACAATTTTTAAAGGTCCGGGGTAAGGAAAATTCGAGAAAATTCAATCTCTCTACAAAAATCGTTATATCTCCTAAACTATTCGTCGCAGAACCCTTAAATAAAAACTTTCGTGATCTACGTGAACAGATCAATAGAAAAAGAGGTATTTTATTACCAAGAAAGATCTTTCAATTTTTTACAATTTTTCAAGGTCCGGGGTAAGGAAAATTCGAGAAAATTCAATCTCTCTATAAAAATCGTTATATCTCCTAAACTATTCGTCGCAGACTCCTCAAATAAAAACTTTCGTGATCTACATGACCAGATCAATAGAAAAAGAGGTATATTATTACCAAGAAGGAACTTTCAATTTTTTACAATTTTTTAAGGTCCGGGGTAAGGAAAATTCGAGAAAATTCAATCTCTCTACAAAAATCGTTATATCTCCTAAACTATTCGTCGCAGAACCCTTAAATAAAAACTTTCGTGATCTACGTGAACAGATCAATAGAAAAAGAGGTATTTTATTACCAAGAAAGATCTTTCAATTTTTTACAATTTTTCAAGGTCCGGGGTAAGGAAAATTCGAGAAAATTCAATCTCTCTATAAAAATCGTTATATCTCCTAAACTATTCGTCGCAAACCCCTCAAATAAAAACTTTCGTGATCTCCGTGACCAGATCAATAGAAAAAGAGGTATATTATCACCAAGAAGGAACTTTTAATTTTTCACAATTTTTAAAGGTCCGGGGTAAGGAAAATTCGAGAAAATCCAATCTCTCTACAAAAATCGTTATATCTCCTAAACTATTCGTCGCAGACTCCTCAAATAAAAACTTTCGTGATCTACATGACCAGATCAATAGAAAAAGAGGTATATTATTACCAAGAAAGGTCTTTTAATTTTTTACAATTTTTCAAGGTCCGGGGTAAGGAAAATTCGAGAAACTTCAATCTCTCTATAAAAATCGTTATATCTCCTAAACTATTCGTCGCAGACTCCTCAAATAAAAACTTTCGTGATCTACATGAGATCAATAGAAAAAGAGGTATATTATAACCAAGAAGGAACTTTCAATTTTTTACAATTTTTTAAGGTCCGGGGTAAGGAAAATTCGAGAAAATTTTTCGACTCAAATATTGTCAGGCGAGAGTGGGATTCGAATAACCATGAACTGCCAATACCAACTCTGCTTACCGATTTTCCGTAGTCCCCATAGTTTAGGAGAAATTTGAATTCGAAATTTTTGGAAAAAACCGTGAAAATTCAATCTCCCTATAAAAATCGTTATATCTCCTAAACTATTCGTCGCAGACCCCTCATATAAAAACTTTCGTGATCTACGTGAACAGATCAATAGAAAAAGAGGTATATTATCACCAAGAAGGAACTTTTAATTTTTTACAATTTATTAAAGTCCGGGGTAAGGAAAATTCGAGAAAATTCAATCTCTCAACAAAAATCGTTATATCTCCTAAACTATTCGTCGCAGACCCCTCAAATAAAAACTTTCGTGATCTACGTGAACAGATCAATAGAAAAAGAGGTATTTTATTACCAAGAAAGATCTTTTAATTTTTTACAATTTTTCAAGGTCCGGGGTAAGGAAAATTCGAGAAAATTCAATCTCTCTATAAAAATCGTTATATCTCCTAAACTATTCGTCGCAGACTCCTCAAATAAAAACTTTCGTGATCTACACGACCAGATCAATAGAAAAAGAGGTATATTATTACCAAGAAGGAACTTTTAATATTTTACAATTTTTTAAGGTCCGGGGTAAGGAAAATTCGAGAAAATTCGAGAAAATTTTTCGACTCAAATATTGTCAGGCGAGAGTGGGATTCGAATAACCATGAACTGCCAATACCAACTCTGCTTACCGATTTTCCGTAGTTCCCATAGTTTAGGAGAAATTTGAATTCGAAATTTTTGGAAAAAACCGTAAAAATTCAACCTCTCTACAAAAATCGTTATATCTCCTAAACTATTCGTCGCAAACCCCTCAAATAAAAACTTTCGTGATCTACGTGACCAGATCAATAGAAAAAGAGGTATATTATTACCAAGAAGGAACTTTTAATATTTTACAATTTTTTAAGGTCCGGGGTAAGGAAAATTCGAGAAAATTCGAGAAAATTTTTCGACTCAAATATTGTCAGGCGAGAGTGGGATTCGAATAACCATGAACTGCCAATACCAACTCTGCTTACCGATTTTCCGTAGTTCTCATAGTTTAGGAGAAATTTGAATTCGAAATTTTTGGAAAAAACCGTAAAAATTCAATCTCTCTACTAAAATCGTTATATCTCCTAAACTATTCGTCGCAGACCCCTCATATGAAAACTTTCGTGATCTACGTGACCAGATCAATAGAAAAAGAGGTATATTATTACCAAGAAGGAACTTTTAATTTTTTACAATTTTTCAAGGTCCGGGGTAAGAAAAATTCGAGAAAATTCTTCGACTCAAATATTGTCATTCGTGAGTGGAATTCGAATAATCATGAACTGCCAATACCAACTCTGCTTACCGATTTTCCGTAGTCCCCATAGTTTAGGAGAAATTTGAAATCGAAATTTTTGGAAAAAACCGTAAAAATTCAATCTCCCTATAAAAATCGTTATATCTCCTGAACTATTCGTCGCAGACCCCTCATATAAAAACTTTCGTGATCTACGTGAACAGATCAATAGAAAAAGAGGTATATTATCACCAAGAAGGAACTTTTAATTTTTTACAATTTTTTAAGGTCCGGGGTAAGGAAAATTCGAGAAAATCCAATCTCTCTACAAAAATCGTTATATCTCCTAAACTATTCGTCGCAGACTCCTCAAATAAAAACTTTCGTGATCTACATGACCAGATCAATAGAAAAAGAGGTATATTATTACCAAGAAAGATCTTTTAATTTTTTACAATTTGTCAAGGTCCGGGGTAAGGAAAATTCGAGAAACTTCAATCTCTCTATAAAAATCGTTATATCTCCTAAACTATTCGTCGCAGACTCCTCAAATAAAAACTTTCGTGATCTACATGACCAGATCAATAGGAAAAGAGGTATATTATTACCAAGAAGGAACTTTTAATTTTTTACAATTTTTTAAGGTCCGGGGTAAGGAAAATTCGAGAAAATTTTTCGACTCAAATATTGTCAGGCGAGTATGGGATTCGAATAACCATGAACTGCCAATACCAACTCTGCTTACCGATTTTCCGTAGTCCCCATAGTTTAGGAGAAATTTGAATTCGAAATTTTTGGAAAAAACCGTAAAAATTCAATCTCTCTACAAAAATCGTTATATCTCCTAAACTATTCGTCGCAAACCCCTCAAATAAAAACTTTCGTGATCTACGTGACCAGATCAATAGAAAAAGAGGTATATTATTACCAAGAAGGAACTTTTAATTTTTTACAATTTTTTAAGGTCCGGGGTAAGGAAAATTCGAGAAAATTCGAGAAAATTTTTCGACTCAAATATTGTCAGGCGAGAGTGGGATTCGAATAACCATGAACTGCCAACACCAACTCTGCTTACCGATTTTCCGTAGTCCCCATAGTTTAGGAGAAATTTGAATTCGAAATTTTTGGAAAAAACCGTAAAAATTCAATCTCTCTACAAAAATCGTTATATCTCCTAAACTATTCGTCGCAAACCCCTCAAATAAAAACTTTCGTGATCTACGTGACCAGATCAATAGAAAAAGAGGTATATTATTACCAAGAAGGAACTTTTAATTTTTTACAATTTTTTAAGGTCCGGGGTAAGGAAAATTCGAGAAAATTCGAGAAAATTCTTCGACTCAAATATTGTCATTCGTGAGTGGAATTCGAATAATCATGAACTGCCAATACCAACTCTGCTTACCGATTTTCCGTAGTCTCCATAGTTTAGGAGAAATTTGAAGTCGAAATTTTTGGAAAAAACCGTAAAAATTCAATCTCTCTATAAAAATCGTTATATCTCCTAAACTATTCGTCGCAGACCCCTCATATAAAAACTTTCGTGATCTACGTGAACAGATCAATAGAAAAGAGGTATATTATCACCAAGAAGGAACTTTTAATTTTTTACAATTTTTTAAGGTCCGGGGTAAGGAAAATTCGAGAAAATTCAATCTCTCTACAAAAATCGTTAAATTATTCGTCGCAGACCCCTCAAATAAAAACTTTCGTGATCTACGTGAACAGATCAATAGAAAAAGAGGTATTTTATTACCAAGAAAGATCTTTTAATTTTTTACAATTTTTCAAGGTCCGGGGTAAGGAAAATTCGAGAAAATTCAATCTCTCTATAAAAATCGTTATATCTCCTAAACTATTCGTCGCAGACTCCTCAAATAAAAACTTTCGTGATCTACATGACCAACAATAGGAAAAGAGGTATATTATTACCAAGAAGGAACTTTTAATTTTTTACAATTTTTTAAGGTCCGGGGTAAGGAAAATTCGAGAAAATTCGAGAAAATTTTTCGACTCAAATATTATCAGGCGAGTATGGGATTCGAATAACCATGAACTGCCAATACCAACTCTGCTTACCGATTTTCCGTAGTCCCCATAGTTTAGGAGAAATTTGAATTCGAAATCTTTGGAAAAAACCGTAAAAATTCAATCTCTCTACAAAAATCGTTATATCTCCTAAACTATTCGTCGCAAACCCCTCAAATAAAAACTTTCGTGATCTACGTGACCAGATCAATAGAAAAAGAGGTATATTATTACCAAGAAGGAACTTTTAATTTTTTACAATTTTTTGAGGTCCGGGGTAAGGAAAATTCGAGAAAATTCGAGAAAATTCTTCGACTCAAATATTGTCATTCGTGAGTGGAATTCGAATAATCATGAACTGCCAATACCAACTCTGCTTACCTATTTTCCGTAGTCCCCATAGTTTAGGAGAAATTTGAATTCGAAATTTTTGGAAAAAACCGTAAAAATTCAATCTCTCTACTAAAATCGTTATATCTCCTAAACTATTCGTCGCAGACCCCTCAAATGAAAACTTTCGTGATCTACGAGAACAGATCAATAGAAAAAGAGGTATTTTATTACCAAGAAAGATCTTTTAATTTTTTACAATTTTTCAAGGTCCGGGGTAAGGAAAATTCGAGAAAATTCAATCTCTCTATAAAAATCGTTATATCTCCTAAACTATTCGTCGCAGACTCCTCAAATAAAAACTTTCGTGATCTACATGACCAGATCAATAGAAAAAGAGGTATATTATTACCAGGAAGGAACTTTTAATTATTTACAATTTTTTAAGGTCCGGGGCAAGGAAAATTAGAGAAAATTCGAGAAAATTTTTCGACTCAAATATTGTCAGGCGAGAGTGGGATTCGAATAACCATGAACTGCCAACACCAACTCTGCTTACCGATTTTCCGTAGTCCCCATAGTTTAGGAGAAATTTGAATTCGAAATTTTTGGAAAAAACCGTAAAAATTCAATCTCTCTACAAAAATCGTTATATCTCCTAAACTATTCGTCGCAAACCCCTCAAATAAAAACTTTCGTGATCTACGTGTTCAGATCAATAGAAAAGGAGGTATATTATTACCAAGAAGGAACTTTTAATTTTTTACAATTTTTTAAGGTCCGGGGTAAGGAAAATTCGAGAAAATTCGAGAAAATTCTTCGACTCAAATATTGTCATTCGTGAGTGGAATTCGAATAATCATGAACTGCCAATACCAACTCTGCTTACCGATTTTCCGTAGTCCCCATAGTTTAGGAGAAATTTGAAGTCGAAATTTTTGGAAAAAACCGTAAAAATTCAATCTCTCTATAAAAATCGTTATATATCTCCTAAACTATTCGTCGCAGACCCCTCATATAAAAACTTTCGTGATCTACGTGAACAGATCAATAGAAAAAGAGGTATATTATCACCAAGAAGGAACTTTTAATTTTTTACAATTTTTTAAGGTCCGGGGTAAGGAAAATTCGAGAAAATTCAATCTCTCTACAAAAATCGTTATATCTCCTAAATTATTCGTCGCAGACCCCTCAAATAAAAACTTTCGTGATCTACGTGAACAGATCAATAGAAAAAGTGGTATTTTATTACCAAGAAAAATCTTTTAATTTTTTACAATTTTTCAAGGTCCGGAGTAAGGAAAATTCGAGAAAATTCAATCTCTCTATAAAAATAAAAATAACAATGTGGAATGGCTTACTTGAACAATTGTTCATTAAACAAAAAAAAAAAGGGAATAAGAACAGTCCCTTATACCAAAGTGGTTTCTTTAGACACGTGTGTCAAGCTTTCGTCGCTCTGCAATACGATAAAGAGTGTTAGAGTGAGAAACATTGAAGGAAATAACAAAAAAATGGAATCAACAACAGAAGTCAGCCTTCCAATTGTGGTTTTAGCAGCAATTGACCTTACCACGTGGGAGCTATAGCTACCTGCGTGACATCGAAGTCCAAGAAAAACAACAATGTCAAATGGCTTACTTGGATAATTGTTCATTAAACGAAAAGAGGGGAATAAGAACAGTCCCTTATACCAATGTGGTTTCCTTAGACACGTGTGTCATGCTTTCGTTCCTGTGCAATACGATGAAAAGTGTTATTATAATGAGAAACATTGAAGGAAATAACAAACAAATGAAATCAACAACAGAAGTCAGCCGTCCAATTGTGGTTACAGCAACAATTGACCTCACCACGTGGGAGATTATAGCTATCTGCGTGACATCCGAGTCCAAGAAAATCAACAATGTGGAATGGCTCACTTGGATAATTGTTCATAAAAAAGAAAAAAGGGAATAAGAACAGTCCCTTATACCAATGTGGTTTCCTTAGACACGTGTGTCAAGCTTTCGTCCCTCCGCAATACGATCAAAAGTGTTAGAGTAAGAAACATTGAAGGAAATAACAAACAAATGAAATCAACAACAGAAGTCAGCCGTCCAATTGTGGTTACAGCAGCAATTGATCTTACCATGTGGGAGATTATAGCTACCTGCGTGACATCGGAATCCAAGAAAATCAACAATGTGAAACGGCTTACTTGGATAATTGTTCATTAAACAAAAAGAAGGGAATAAGAACAGTCCTTTATACCAATGTGGTTTCCTTAGACACGTGTGTCAAGCTTTCGTCCCTCTGCAATACGACAAAAAGTGTTAGTATGAGAAACATTGAAGGAAATAACAAACAAATGAAATCAACAACAGGGGGAATAAGAACAGTTCCTTATACCAATGTGATTTCCTTAGACACGAGTGTCAAGCTTTCGTCCCTGTGCAATACGATGAAAAGTGTTAGAATGAGAAACATTGAATGAAATAACAAACAAATGAAATCAACAACAGAATTCAGCCGTCCAATTGTGGTTACAGCAGCAATTGACTTTACAACGTGGGAGATTATAGCTACCTGCGTGACATCGGAGTCCAAGAAAATCAACAATGTGGAATGGCTTACTTGAACAATTGTTCATTAAACAAAAAAAAAAGGAAAAAGAACAGTCCTTTATACCAAAGTGGTTTCCTCAGACACGTGTGTCTAGCTTTCCTCCCTCTGCAATACGATAAAAAGTGTTAGAATAAGAAACATTGAAGGAAATAACAAACAAATGAAATCAACTACAGAAGTCAGCCGTCCAATTGTGGTTTTAGCAGCAATTGACCTTACCACGTAGAAGCTATAGCTATCTGCGTGACATCCGAGTCCTAGAAGAACAACAATGTGGAATGGCTTACTTGGATAATTGTTCATTAAACCAAAAGAACGGAATAAGAACAGTCCTTTATACCAATGTTGTTTCCTTCGACACGTGTGTCTAGCTTCCGTCCCTCTGCAATACGATAAAAAGTGTTAGAGTAAGAAACATTGAAGGAAATAACAAACAAATGAAATCAACAACAGAAGTCAGGCGTCCAATTGTGGTTACAGCAGCAATTGACCTTACCACGTGGGAGCTATAGCTACCTGCGTGACATCCGAGTCCAAGAAAAACAACAATGTGGAATGGCTTGCTTGAACAATTGTTCATTAAACAAGAAGCAGGGAATAAGAACAGTCCCTTATACCAATGTGGTTTCCTTAGACACGTGTGTCAAGCTTTCGTCCCTGTGCAATAAGATAAAAAGTAATAGAGAAAGAAACATTGAGAGAAATAACACACAAAGGAAATCAACAACAGAAGTCAGCCGTCCAATTGTGGTTACAGCAGCAATTGACCTTACCACGTGCGAGCTATAGCTACCTGCGTGATATCCGAGTCCAAGAAAAACAACAATGTGGAATGGCTTACTTGGAATTGTTCATTAAACAAGAAGAAGGGAATAAGAACAGTCCCTTATACCAATGTGGTTTCCTTAGACACGTGTGTCAAGCTTTCGTCCCTGTGCAATAAGATAAAAAGTGTTAGAATAAGCAACATTGAAGGAAATAACAATCAAATGAAATCAACAACAGAAGTCAGCCGTCCATTTGTGGTTACAGCAGCAATTGACCTTACAACGTGGGAGATTATAGCTACCTGTGTGACATCCGAGTCCAAGAAAATCAACAATGTTGAATGGCTTACTTGAACAATTGTTCATTAAACAGAGAAAAAAAGGAATAAGAACAGTCCCGTATACCAAAGTGGTTTCTTTAGACACGTGTGTCAAGCTTTCGTCCCTCTGCAATACGATAAAAGAGTAAGAAACATTGAAGGAAATAACAAACAAATGAAATCAACAACAGAAGAAAGCCGTCCAATTGTGTTCACAGCAGCATTTGACCTTACCACGTGGGAGATTATAGCTACCTGCGTGACATCCGAGTCCATGAAAATCAACAATGTGGAATGGCTTACTTGGATAATTGTTCATTAAACGAAAAAAAAGGGAATAAGAACAGTCCCTTATACCAAAGTGGTTTCCTCAGACACGTGGGTCTAGCTTTCCTCCCTCTGCAATACGATAAAAAGTGTTAGAGTAAGAAACATTGAAGGAAATAACAAACAAATGAAATCAACAACAGAAGTCAGCCAACCAATTGTGTTTACAGCAGCAATTGACCTTACCACGTGAGAGATTATAGCTACCTGCGTGACATCCGAGTCCAAGGAAATCAACAATGTGGAATGGCTTACTTGAACAATTGTTCATTAAACAAAAAAAAAGGGAATAAGAACAGTCCTTTATACCAAAGTGGTTTCCTCAGACACGTGTGTCTAGCTTTCCTCCCTCTGCAATACGATAAAAAGTGTTAGAGTAAGAAACATTGAGGGAAATAACAAACAAATGAAATCAACAACAGAAGTCAGCCGTCCAATTGTGGTTGCACCAGCAATTGACCTTACCACGTGGGAGCTATAGCTACCTGCGTGACATCCAAGTCCAAGAAAAACAACAATGTCGAATGGCTTACTTGGATAATTGTTCATTAAACAAAAAGAAGGGAATAAGAACAGTCCCTTATACCAATGTGGTTTCTTTAGACTCGTGTGTCAAGCTTTCGTCCCTGTGCAATACGATGAAAAGTGTTAGAATGAGAAACATTGAAGGAAATAACAAACAAATGAAATCAACAGCAGAATTCAGCCGTCCAATTGTGGTTACAGCAGCAATTGACCTTACCATGTGGGAGATTATAGCTACCTGCGTGACATCGGAGTCCAAGAAAATCAACAATGTGAAATGGCTCACTTGAATAATTGTTCATTAAACAAAAAAAAGGGAATAAGAACAGTCCCTTATACCAAAGTGGTTTCCTTAGACACGTGTGTCAAGTTTTCGTTCCTCTGCAATATGATAAAGAGTGTTAGAGTAAGAAACATTGAAGGAAATAACAAACAAATGAAATCAACAACAGAAGATAGCCGTCCAATTGTGTTTACAGCAGCAATTGACCTTACCACGTGGGAGATTATAGCTACCTGCGTGACATCCGAGTCCAAGAAAATCAACAATGTGGAATGGCTTACTTGAACAATTGTTCATTAAACAAAAAAAAAAGGGAATAAGAACAGTCCCTTATACCAAAGTGGTTTCCTCAGACACGTGGGTCTAGCTTTCCTCCCTCTGCAATACGATAAAAAGTGTTAGATTAAGAAACATTGAAGGAAATAACAAACAAATGAAATCAACAACAGAAGTCAGCCGTCCATTTGTGTTTACAGCAGCAATTGACCTTACCACGTGGGAGATCATAGCCACCTGCGTGACATCCGAGTCCAAGAAAATCAACAATGTGGAATGGCTTACTTGAACAATTGTTCATTAAACAAAAAAAAAGGGAATAAGAACAGTCCTTTATACCAAAGTGGTTTCCTCAGACACGTGTGTCTAGCTTTCCTCCCTCTGCAATACGATAAAAAGTGTTAGAGTAAGAAACATTGAGGGAAATAACAAACAAATGAAATCAACAGCAGAATTCAGCCGTCCAATTGTGGTTACAGCAGCAATTGACCTTACCATGTGGGAGATTATAGCTACCTGCGTGACATCGGAGTCCAAGAGAATCAACAATGTGAAATGGCTCACTTGAATAATTGTTCATTAAACAAAAAATAAGGAAATATGAACAGTCCCTTATACCAAAGTGGTTTCCTTAGACACGTGTGTCAAGTTTTCGTTCCTCTGCAATACGATAAAGAGTGTTAGAGTAAGAAACATTGAAGGAAATAACAAACAAATGAAATCAACAACAGAAGATAGCCGTCCAATTGTGTTTTCAGCAGCAATTGACCTTACCACGTGGGAGATTATAGCTACCTGCGTGACAAAGTGGTTTCCTCAGACACGTGGGTCTAGCTTTCCTCCCTCTGCAATACGATAAAAAGTGTTAGAGTAAGAAACATTGAAGGAAATAACAAACAAATGAAATCAACAACAGAAGTCAGCCAACCAATTGTGTTTACAGCAGCAATTGACCTTACCACGTGGGAGATTATAGCTACCTGCGTGACATCCGAGTCCAAGAAAATCAACAATGTGGAATGGCTTACTTGAACAATTGTTCATTAAACAAAAAAAAAAGGAAAAAGAACAGTCCTTTATACCAAAGTGGTTTCCTCAGACACGTGTGTCTAGCTTTCCTCCCTCTGCAATACGATAAAAAGTGTTAGAATAAGAAACATTGAGGGAAATAACAAACAAATGAAATCAACAACAGAAGTCAGCCGTCCAATTGTGGTTACACCAGCAATTGACCTTACCACGTGGGAGCTATAGCTACCTGCGTGACATCCAAGTACAAGAAAAACAACAATGTCGAATGGCTTACTTGGATAATTGTTCATTAACAAAAAGAAGGGAATAAGAACAGTCCCTTATACCAATGTAGTTTCCTTAGACTCGTGTGTCAAGCTTTCGTCCCTGTGCAATACGATGAAAAGTGTTAGAATGAGAAACATTGAAAGAAATAACAAACAAATGAAATCAACAGCAGAATTCAGCCGTCCAATTGTGGTTACAGCAGCAATTGACCTTACCACGTGGGAGATTATAGCTACCTGCGTGACAAAGTGGTTTCCTCAGACACGTGGGTCTAGCTTTCCTCCCTCTGCAATACGATAAAAAGTGTTAGAGTAAGAAACATTGAAGGAAATAACAAACAAATGAAATCAACAACAGAAGTCAGCCAACCAATTGTGTTTACAGCAGCAATTGACCTTACCACGTGAGAGATTATAGCTACCTGCGTGACATCCGAGTCCAAGGAAATCAACAATGTGGAATGGCTTACTTGAACAATTGTTCATTAAACAAAAAAAAAGGGAATAAGAACAGTCCTTTATACCAAAGTGGTTTCCTCAGACACGTGTGTCTAGCTTTCCTCCCTCTGCAATACGATAAAAAGTGTTAGAGTAAGAAACATTGAGGGAAATAACAAACAAATGAAATCAACAACAGAAGTCAGCCGTCCAATTGTGGTTGCACCAGCAATTGACCTTACCACGTGGGAGCTATAGCTACCTGCGTGACATCCAAGTCCAAGAAAAACAACAATGTCGAATGGCTTACTTGGATAATTGTTCATTAAACAAAAAGAAGGGAATAAGAACAGTCCCTTATACCAATGTGGTTTCTTTAGACTCGTGTGTCAAGCTTTCGTCCCTGTGCAATACGATGAAAAGTGTTAGAATGAGAAACATTGAAGGAAATAACAAACAAATGAAATCAACAGCAGAATTCAGCCGTCCAATTGTGGTTACAGCAGCAATTGACCTTACCATGTGGGAGATTATAGCTACCTGCGTGACATCCGAGTCCAAGGAAATCAACAATGTGGAATGGCTTACTTGAACAATTGTTCATTAAACAAAAAAAAAGGGAATAAGAACAGTCCTTTATACCAAAGTGGTTTCCTCAGACACGTGTGTCTAGCTTTCCTCCCTCTGCAATACGATAAAAAGTGTTAGAGTAAGAAACATTGAGGGAAATAACAAACAAATGAAATCAACAACAGAAGTCAGCCGTCCAATTGTGGTTGCACCAGCAATTGACCTTACCACGTGGGAGCTATAGCTACCTGCGTGACATCGGAGTCCAAGAAAAACAACAATGTCGAATGGCTTACTTGGATAATTGTTCATTAAACAAAAAGAAGGGAATAAGAACAGTCCCTTATACCAATGTGGTTTCTTTAGACTCGTGTGTCAAGCTTTCGTCCCTGTGCAATACGATGAAAAGTGTTAGAATGAGAAACATTGAAGGAAATAACAAACAAATGAAATCAACAGCAGAATTCAGCCGTCCAATTGTGGTTACAGCAGCAATTGACCTTACCATGTGGGAGATTATAGCTACCTGCGTGACATCGGAGTCCAAGAAAATCAACAATGTGAAATGGCTCACTTGAATAATTGTTCATTAAACAAAAAGAAGGGAATAAGAACAGTCCCTTATACCAATGTGGTTTCTTTAGACTCGTGTGTCAAGCTTTCGTCCCTGTGCAATACGATGAAAAGTGTTAGAATGAGAAACATTGAAGGAAATAACAAACAAATGAAATCAACAGCAGAATTCAGCCGTCCAATTGTGGTTACAGCAGCAATTGACCTTACCATGTGGGAGATTATAGCTACCTGCGTGACATCGGAGTCCAAGAAAATCAACAATGTGAAATGGCTCACTTGAATAATTGTTCATTAAACAAAAAAAAGGGAATAAGAACAGTCCCTTATACCAAAGTGGTTTCCTTAGACACGTGTGTCAAGTTTTCGTTCCTCTGCAATACGATAAAGAGTGTTAGAGTAAGAAACATTGAAGGAAATAACAAACAAATGAAATCAACAACAGAAGATAGCCGTCCAATTGTGTTTACAGCAGCAATTGACCTTACCACGTGGGAGATTATAGCTACCTGCGTGACATCCGAGTCCAAGAAAATCAACAATGTGGAATGGCTTACTTGAACAATTGTTCATTAAACAAAAAAAAAAGGGAATAAGAACAGTCCCTTATACCAATAGAGTTTCCTTAGACTCGTGTGTCAAGCTTTCGTCCCTGTGCAATACGATGAAAAGTGTTAGAATGAGAAACATTGAAAGAAATAACAAACAAATGAAATCAACAGCAGAATTCAGCCGTCCAATTGTGGTTACAGCAGCAATTGACCTTACCACGTGGGAGATTATAGCTACCTGCGTGACAAAGTGGTTTCCTCAGACACGTGGGTCTAGCTTTCCTCCCTCTGCAATACGATAAAAAGTGTTAGAGTAAGAAACATTGAAGGAAATAACAAACAAATGAAATCAACAACAGAAGTCAGCCAACCAATTGTGTTTACAGCAGCAATTGACCTTACCACGTGAGAGATTATAGCTACCTGCGTGACATCCGAGTCCAAGAAAATCAACAATGTGGAATGGCTTACTTGAACAATTGTTCATTAAACAAAAAAAAAGGGAATAAGAACAGTCCTTTATACCAAAGTGGTTTCCTCAGACACGTGTGTCTAGCTTTCCTCCCTCTGCAATACGATAAAAAGTGTTAGAGTAAGAAACATTGAGGGAAATAACAAACAAATGAAATCAACAACAGAAGTCAGCCGTCCATTTGTGTTTACAGCAGCAATTGACCTTACCACGTGGGAGATCATAGCCACCTGCGTGACATCCGAGTCCAAGAAAATCAACAATGTGGAATGGCTTACTTGAACAATTGTTCATTAAACAAAAAAATAGGGAATAAGAACAGTCCTTTATACCAAAGTGGTTTCCTCAGACACGTGTGTCTAGCTTGCCTCCCTCTGCAATACGATAAAAAGTGTTAGAGTAAGAAACATTGAGGGAAATAACAAACAAATGAAATCAACAGCAGAATTCAGCCGTCCAATTGTGGTTACAGCAGCAATTGACCTTACCATGTGGGAGATTATAGCTACCTGCGTGACATCGGAGTCCAAGAGAATCAACAATGTGAAATGGCTCACTTGAATAATTGTTCATTAAACAAAAAATAAGGAAATATGAACAGTCCCTTATACCAAAGTGGTTTCCTTAGACACGTGTGTCAAGTTTTCGTTCCTCTGCAATACGATAAAGAGTGTTAGAGTAAGAAACATTGAAGGAAATAACAAACAAATGAAATCAACAACAGAAGATAGCCGTCCAATTGTGTTTTCAGCAGCAATTGACCTTACCACGTGGGAGATTATAGCTACCTGCGTGACAAAGTGGTTTCCTCAGACACGTGGGTCTAGCTTTCCTCCCTCTGCAATACGATAAAAAGTGTTAGAGTCAGAAACATTGAAGGAAATAACAAACAAATGAAATCAACAACAGAAGTCAGCCAACCAATTGTGTTTACAGCAGCAATTGACCTTACCACGTGGGAGATTATAGCTACCTGCGTGACATCCGAGTCCAAGAAAATCAACAATGTGGAATGGCTTACTTGAACAATTGTTCATTAAACAAAAAAAAAAGGAAAAAGAACAGTCCTTTATACCAAAGTGGTTTCCTCAGACACGTGTGTCTAGCTTTCCTCCCTCTGCAATACGATAAAAAGTGTTAGAATAAGAAACATTGAGGGAAATAACAAACAAATGAAATCAACAACAGAAGTCAGCCGTCCAATTGTGGTTACACCAGCAATTGACCTTACCACGTGGGAGCTATAGCTACCTGCGTGACATCCAAGTACAAGAAAAACAACAATGTCGAATGGCTTACTTGGATAATTGTTCATTAACAAAAAGAAGGGAATAAGAACAGTCCCTTATACCAATGTAGTTTCCTTAGACTCGTGTGTCAAGCTTTCGTCCCTGTGCAATACGATGAAAAGTGTTAGAATGAGAAACATTGAAAGAAATAACAAACAAATGAAATCAACAGCAGAATTCAGCCGTCCAATTGTGGTTACAGCAGCAATTGACCTTACCATGTGGGAGATTATAGCTACCTGCGTGACATCGGAGTCCAAGAAAATCAACAATGTGGAATGGCTTACTTGAACAATTGTTCATTAAACAAAAAAAAGGGGAATAAGAACAGTCCTTTATACCAAAGTGGTTTCCTCAGACACGTGTGTCTAGCTTTCCTCCCTCTGCAATACGATAAAAAGTGTTAGAATAAGAAACATTGAAGGAAATAACAAACAAATGAAATCAACTACAGAAGTCAGCCGTCCAATTGTGGTTTTAGCAGCAATTGACCTTACCACGTGGAAGCTATAGCTATCTGCGTGACATCCGAGTCCTAGAAGAACAACAATGTGGAATGGCTTACTTGGATAATTGTTCATTAAACCAAAAGAACGGAATAAGAACAGTCCTTTATACCAATGTTGTTTCCTTCGACACGTGTGTCTAGCTTCCGTCCCTCTGCAATACGATAAAAAGTGTTAGAGTAAGAAACATTGAAGGAAATAACAAACAAATGAAATCAACAACAGAAGTCAGGCGTCCAATTGTGGTTACAGCAGCAATTGACCTTACCACGTGGGAGCTATAGCTACCTGCGTGACATCCGAGTCCAAGAAAAACAACAATGTGGAATGGCTTGCTTGAACAATTGTTCATTAAACAAGAAGAAGGGAATAAGAACAGTCCCTTATACCAATGTGGTTTCCTTAGACACGTGTGTCAAGCTTTCGTCCCTGTGCAATAAGATAAAAAGTGTTAGAGAAAGAAACATTGAGAGAAATAACACACAAAGGAAATCAACAACAGAAGTCAGCCGTCCAATTGTGGTTACAGCAGCAATTGACCTTACCACGTGCGAGCTATAGCTACCTGCGTGATATCCGAGTCCAAGAAAAACAACAATGTGGAATGGCTTACTTGGAATTGTTCATTAAACAAGAAGAAGGGAATAAGAACAGTCCCTTATACCAATGTGGTTTCCTTAGACACGTGTGTCAAGCTTTCGTCCCTGTGCAATAAGATAAAAAGTGTTAGAATAAGCAACATTGAAGGAAATAACAATCAAATGAAATCAACAACAGATGTCAGCCGTCCATTTGTGGTTACAGCAGCAATTGACCTTACAACGTGGGAGATTATAGCTACCTGTGTGACATCCGAGTCCAAGAAAATCAACAATGTGGAATGGCTTACTTGAACAATTGTTCATTAAACAAAAAAAAAAGGAAAAAGAACAGTCCTTTATACCAAAGTGGTTTTCTCAGACACGTGTGTCTAGCTTTCCTCCCTCTGCAATACGATAAAAAGTGTTAGAATAAGAAACATTGAGGGAAATAACAAACAAATGAAATCAACAACAGAAGTCAGCCGTCCAATTGTGGTTACACCAGCAATTGACCTTACCACGTGGGAGCTATAGCTACCTGCGTGACATCCAAGTCCAAGAAAAACAACAATGTCGAATGGCTTACTTGGATAATTGTTCATTAAACAAAAAAAAAAGGGAATAAGAACAGTCCCTTATACCAAAGTGGTTTCCTCAGACACGTGGGTCTAGCTTTCCTCCCTCTGCAATACGATAAAAAGTGTTAGATTAAGAAACATTGAAGGAAATAACAAACAAATGAAATCAACAACAGAAGTCAGCCGTCCATTTGTGTTTACAGCAGCAATTGACCTTACCACGTGGGAGATCATAGCCACCTGCGTGACATCCGAGTCCAAGAAAATCAACAATGTGGAATGGCTTACTTGAACAATTGTTCATTAAACAAAAAAAAAGGGAATAAGAACAGTCCTTTATACCAAAGTGGTTTCCTCAGACACGTGTGTCTAGCTTTCGTCCCTCTGCAATACGATAAAAGAGTGAGAAACATTGAAGAAAATAACAAACAAATGAAATCAACAACAGAAGTCAGGCGTCCAATTGTGGTTACAGCAGCAATTGACCTTACCACGTGGGAGCTATAGCTACCTGCGTGACATCCGAGTCCAAGAAAAACAACAATGTGGAATGGCTTGCTTGAACAATTGTTCATTAAACAAGAAGCAGGGAATAAGAACAGTCCCTTATACCAATGTGGTTTCCTTAGACACGTGTGTCAAGCTTTCGTCCCTGTGCAATAAGATAAAAAGTGTTAGAGAAAGAAACATTGAGAGAAATAACACACAAAGGAAATCAACAACAGAAGTCAGCCGTCCAATTGTGGTTACAGCAGCAATTGACCTTACCACGTGCGAGCTATAGCTACCTGCGTGATATCCGAGTCCAAGAAAAACAACAATGTGGAATGGCTTACTTGGAATTGTTCATTAAACAAGAAGAAGGGAATAAGAACAGTCCCTTATACCAATGTGGTTTCCTTAGACACGTGTGTCAAGCTTTCGTCCCTGTGCAATAAGATAAAAAGTGTTAGAATAAGCAACATTGAAGGAAATAACAATCAAATGAAATCAACAACAGATGTCAGCCGTCCATTTGTGGTTACAGCAGCAATTGACCTTACAACGTGGGAGATTATAGCTACCTGTGTGACATCCGAGTCCAAGAAAATCAACAATGTGGAATGGCTTACTTGAACAATTGTTCATTAAACAAAAAAAAAAGGAAAAAGAACAGTCCTTTATACCAAAGTGGTTTTCTCAGACACGTGTGTCTAGCTTTCCTCCCTCTGCAATACGATAAAAAGTGTTAGAATAAGAAACATTGAGGGAAATAACAAACAAATGAAATCAACAACAGAAGTCAGCCGTCCAATTGTGGTTACACCAGCAATTGACCTTACCACGTGGGAGCTATAGCTACCTGCGTGACATCCAAGTCCAAGAAAAACAACAATGTCGAATGGCTTACTTGGATAATTGTTCATTAAACAAAAAAAAAAGGGAATAAGAACAGTCCCTTATACCAAAGTGGTTTCCTCAGACACGTGGGTCTAGCTTTCCTCCCTCTGCAATACGATAAAAAGTGTTAGATTAAGAAACATTGAAGGAAATAACAAACAAATGAAATCAACAACAGAAGTCAGCCGTCCATTTGTGTTTACAGCAGCAATTGACCTTACCACGTGGGAGATCATAGCCACCTGCGTGACATCCGAGTCCAAGAAAATCAACAATGTGGAATGGCTTACTTGAACAATTGTTCATTAAACAAAAAAAAAGGGAATAAGAACAGTCCTTTATACCAAAGTGGTTTCCTCAGACACGTGTGTCTAGCTTTCGTCCCTCTGCAATACGATAAAAGAGTGAGAAACATTGAAGAAAATAACAAACAAATGAAATCAACAACAGAAGTCAGCCGTCCAATTGTGGTTACAGCAGCAATTGACCTTACCACGTGGGAGATTATAGCTACCTGCGTGACATCGGAGTCCAAGAAAATCAACAATGTGAAACGGCTTACTTGGATAATTGTTCATTAAACAGAAAGAAGCGATTAAGAACAGTCCTTTATACCAATGTGGTTTCCTTAGACACGTGTGTCAAGCTTTCGTCCCTCTGCAATACGACAAAAAGTGTTAGTGTGAGAAACATTGAAGGAAATAACAAACAAATGAAATCAACAACAGAAGTCAGCCGTCCAATTGTGGTTACAGCAGCTATTGACCTTACAACGTGGGAGCTATAGCTACCTGCGTGACATCCAAGTCCAAAAAAAACAACAATGTCGAATGGCTTACTTGGATAATTGTTCATTAAACAGAAAGAAGCGATTAAGAACAGTCCTTTATACCAATGTGGTTTCCTTAGACACGTGTGTCAAGCTTTCGTCCCTCTGCAATACGACAAAAAGTGTTAGTGTGAGAAACATTGAAGGAAATAACAAACAAATGAAATCAACAACAGAAGTCAGCCGTCCAATTGTGGTTACAGCAGCTATTGACCTTACAACGTGGGAGCTATAGCTACCTGCGTGACATCCAAGTCCAAAAAAAACAACAATGTCGAATGGCTTACTTGGATAATTGTTCATCAAACAAAAAGAAGGGAGTGAGAACAGTCCCTTATACCAATGTGGTTTCCTTAGACTCGTGTGTCAAGCTTTCGTATCTGTGCAGTACGATGAAAAGTGTTAGAATGAGAAACATTGAAGGAAATAACAAACAAATGAAATCAACATCAGAATTCAGTTGTCCAATTGTGGTCACAGCAGCAATTGACCATACCATGTGGGAGATTATAGCTACCTGCGTGACATCGGAGTCCAAGAAAATCAACAATGTGAAATGGCTCACTTGAATAATTGTTCATTAAACAAAAAAAAAGGGAATAAGAACACTTCCTTATACCAAAGTGGTTTCCTTAGACACGTGTGTCAAGTTTTCGATCCTCTGCGATACGATAAAGAGTGTTAGAGTGAGAAACATTGAAGGAAATAACAAACAAATGAAATCAACTACAGAAGTCAGCCGTCCAATTGTGGTTTTAGTAGCAATTGACCTTACCACGTGGAAGCTATAGCTACCTGCGTGACATCCGAGTCCTAGAAGAACAACAATGTGGAATGGCTTACTTGGATAATTGTTCATTAAACAAAAAGACGGAAATAAGAACAGTCCTTTATACCAATGTGGTTTCCTTCGACACGTGTGTCTAGCTTTCGTCCCTGTGCAATAAGATAAAAAGTGTTAGAATAAGCAACATTGAAGGAAATATTAATCAAATGAAATCAACAACAGAAGTGAGCCGTCCATTTGTGGTTACAGCAGCAATTGACTTTAACACGTGGGAGATTATAGCTACCTGCGTGACATCCGAGTCAAGAAAAAAACATTGTGGAATGGCTTACTTGGAATTGTTCGTTAAATGAAGAAAAAGGGAATAAGCACAATCTCCCAAAGCAGAGCGGTTTTCTTAGACACGTGTGTCGAACTTTCGTCCCTCTGCAATACGATAAAAGAGTAAGAAACATTGAAGGAAATAACAAACAAATGAAATCAACAACAGAAGAAAGCCGTCCAATTGTGTTCACAGCAGCATTTGACCTTACCACGTGGGAGATTATAGCTACCTGCGTGACATCCGAGTCCAAGAAAATCAACAATGTGGAATGGCTTACTTGAACAATTGTTCATTAAACGAAAAAAAAAGGAATAAGAACAGTCCCTCATACCAAAGTGGTTTCCTCAGACACGTGGGTCTAGCTTTCCTCCCTCTGCAATACGATAAAAAGTGTTAGAGTAAGAAACATTGAAGGAAATAACAAACAAATGAAATCAACAACAGAAGTCAGCCAACCAATTGTGTTTACAGCAGCAATTGACCTTACCACGTGGGAGATTATAGCTACCTGCGTGACATCCGAGTCCAAGGAAATCAACAATGTGGAATGGCTTACTTGAACAATTGTTCATTAAACAAAAAAAAAGGGAATAAGAACAGTCCTTTATACCAAAGTAGTTTCCTCAGACACGTGTGTCTAGCTTTCCTCCCTCTGCAATACGATAAAAAGTGTTAGAGTAAGAAACATTGAGGGAAATAACAAACAAATGAAATCAACAACAGAAGTCAGCCGTCCAATTGTGGTTGCACCAGCAATTGACCTTACCACGTGGGAGCTATAGCTACCTGCGTGACATCCAAGTCCAAGAAAAACAACAATGTCGAATGGCTTATTTGGATAATTGTTCATTGAACAAAAAGAAGGGAATAAGAACAGTCCCTTATACCAATGTGGTTTCTTTAGACTCGTGTGTCAAGCTTTCGTCCCTGTGCAATACGATGAAAAGTGTTAAATTAAGAAACATTGAAGGAAATAACAAACAAATGAAATCAACAACAGAAGTCAGCCGTCCATTTGTGTTTATAGCAGCAATTGACCTTACCACGTGGGAGATCATAGCCACCTGCGTGACATCCGAGTCCAAGAAAATCAACAATGTGAAATGGCTCACTTGAATAATTGTTCATTAAACAAAAAAAAAAGGGAATAAGAACAGTCCCTTATACCAAAGTGGTTTCCTTAGACACGTGTGTCAAGTTTTCGTTCCTCTGCAATACGATAAAGAGTGTTAGAGTAAGAAACATTGAAGGAAATAACAAACAAATGAAATCAACAACAGAAGATAGCCGTCCAATTGTGTTTTCAGCAGCAATTGACCTTACCACGTGGGAGATTATAGCTACCTGCGTGACATCCGAGTCCAAAAAAATTAACAATGTGGAATGACTTACTTGAACAATTGTTCATTAAACAAAAAAAAAAGGGAATAAGAACAGTCCCTTATACCAAAGTGGTTTCCTCAGACACGTGGGTCTAGCTTTCCTCCCTCTGCAATACGATAAAAAGTGTTAGAGTAAGAAACATTGAGGGAAATAACAAACAAATGAAATCAACAACAGAAGTCTGCCGTCCAATTGTGGTTACACCAGCAATTGACCTTACCACGTGAGAGCTATAGCTACCTGCGTGAATACGATGAAAAGTGTTAGAATGAGAAACATTGAAGGAAATAACAAACAAATGAAATCAACAGCAGAATTCAGCCGTCCAATTGTGGTTACAGCAGCAATTGACCTTACCATGTGGGAGATTATAGCTACCTGCGTGACATCGGAGTCCAAGAAAATCAACAATGTGGAATGGCTTACTTGAACAATTGTTCATTAAACAAAAAAAAAGGGAATAAGAACAGTCCCGTATACCAAAGTGGTTTCTTTAGACACGTGTGTAAAGCTTTCTTCCCTCTGCAATACGATAAAAGAGTGAGAAACATTGAAGGAAATAACAAACAAATGAAATCAACAACAGGAGTCAGCCGTCCATTTGTGTTTACAGCAGCAATTGACCTTACCACGTGGGAGATCATAGCCACCTGCGTGACATCCGAGTCCAAGAAAATCAACAATGTGGAATGGCTTACTTGAACAATTGTTCATTAAACAAAAAAAAAGGGAATAAGAACAGTCCTTTATACCAAAGTGGTTTCCTCAGACACGTGTGTCTAGCTTTCCTCCCTCTGCAATACGATAAAAAGTGTTAGAGTAAGAAACATTGAGGGAAATAACAAACAAATGAAATCAACAACAGAAGTCAGCAGTCCAATTGTGGTTACACCAGCAATTGACCTTACCACGTGAGAGCTATAGCTACCTGCGTGACATCCAAGTCCAAGAAAAACAACAATGTCGAATGGCTCACTTGTATAATTGTTCATTAAACAAAAAGAAGGGAACAAGAACAGTCCCTTATACCAATGTGGTTTCCTTAGACTCGTGTGTCAAGCTTTCGTCCCTGTGCAATACGATGAAAAGTGTTAGAATGAGAAACATTGAAGGACATAACAAACAAATGAAATCAACAGCAGAATTCAGCCGTCCAATTGTGGTTACAGCAGCAATTGACCTTACCATGTGGTAGATTATAGCTACCTGCGTGACATCGGAGTCCAAGAAAATCAACAATGTGAAATGGCTCACTTGAATAATTGTTCATTAAACAAAAAAAAAGGGGATAAGAACAGTCCCTTATACCAAAGTGGTTTCCTTAGACACGTGTGTCAAGTTTTCGTTCCTCTGCAATACGATAAAGAGTGTTAGAGAAAGAAACATTGAGAGAAATAACACACAAATGAAATCAACAACAGAAGTCAGCCGTCCAATTGTGGTAACAGCAGCAATTGACCTTACCACGTGTGAGCTATAGCTACCTGCGTGATATCCGAGTCCAAGAAAAACAACAATGTGGAATGGCTTACTTGAATAATTGTTCATTAAACAAGAAGAAGGGAGGGAATAAGAACAGTCCCTTATACCAATGTGGTTTCCTTAGACACGTGTGTCAAGCTTTCGTCCCTGTGCAATAAGATAAAAAGTGTAAGATTAAGAAACATTGAAGGAAATAACAAACAAATGAAATCAACAACAGAAGTCAGCCGTCCATTCGTGTTTACAGCAGCAATTGACCTTACCACGTGGGAGATCATAGCTACCTGCGTGACATCCGAGTCCAAGAAAATCAACAATGTGGAATGGCTTACTTGAACAATTGTTCATTAAACAAAAAAAAAAAGGAATAAAACAGTCCCGTATACCAAAGTGGTTTCTTTAGACACGTTTGTCAAGCTTTCGTCCCTCTGCAATACGATAAAAGAGTGAGAAACATTGAAGGAAATAACAAACAAATGAAATCAACAACAGAAGTCAGCCGTCCAATTGTGGTTACAGCAGCAATTGACCTTACCACGTGGAGATTATAGCTAGCTGCGTGACATCGGAGTCCAAGAAAATCAACTATGTGAAACGGCTTACTTGGATAATTGTTCATTAAACAAAAAGAAGAGAATAAGAACAGTCCTTTATACCAATGTGGTTTCCTTAGACACGTGTGTCAAGCTTTCGTCCCTCTGCAATACGACAAAAAGTGTTAGTGTGAGAAACATTGAAGGAAATAACAAACAAATGAAATCAACAACAGAAGTCAGCCGTCCAATTGTGGTTACAGCAGCAATTGACCTTACAACGTGGGAGATTATAGCTACCTGCGTGATATCCGAGTCCAAGAAAATCAACAATGTGGAATGGCTTACTTGAACAATTGTTCATTGAACCAAAAAAAAAAGAAATACAAACAGTCCCTTATACCAAAGTGATTTCCTTAGACACGTGTGTCAAGTTTTCGTTCCTCTGCAATACGATAAAGAGTGTTAGAGTGAGAAACATTGAAGGAAATAACAAACAAATGAAATCAACAACAGAAGTCAGCCGTCCAATTGTGGTTACAGCAGCAATTGACCTTACAACGTGGGAGATTATAGTTACCTGCGTGATATCCGAGTCCAAGAAAATCAACAATGTGAAATGGCTTACTTGAATAATTGTTCATTAAACAAAAAAAAAGAGAATAAGAACACTTCCTTATACCAAAGTGGTTTCCTTAGACACGTGTGTCAAGTTTTCGTTCCTCTGCAATACGATAAAGAGTGTTAGAGTGAGAAACATTGAAGGAAATAACAAACAAATGAAATCAACTACAGAAGTCAGCCGTCCAATTGTGGTTTTAGCAGCAATTGACCTTACCACGTGGAAGCTATAGCTACCTGCGTGACATCCGAGTCCTAGAAGAACAACAATGTGGAATGGCTTACTTGGATAATTGTTCATTAAACAAAAAGAAGGAAATAAGAACAGTCCTTTATACCAATGTGGTTTCCCTCGACACGTGTGTCTAGCTTTCGTCCCTGTGCAATAAGATAAAAAGTGTTAGAATAAGCAACATTGAAGGAAATATTAATCAAATGAAATCAACAACAGAAGAAAGCCGTCCATTTTTGGTTACAGCAGCAATTGAACTTAACACGTTGGAAGATTATAGCTACCTGCGTGACATCCGAGTACAAGAAAAACAACATTTTGGAATGGCTTACTTGGAATTGTTCGTTAAATGAAGAAAAAGAGAATAAGCACAATCTCCCAAAGCAGAGCGGTTTTCTTAGACACGTGTGTCAAGCTTTCGTCCCTCTGCAATACGATAAAAGAGTAAGAAACATTTAAGGAAATAACAAACAAATGAAATCAACAACAGAAGATAGCCGTCCAATTGTGTTTACAGCAGCAATTGACCTTACCACGTGGGAGATTATAGCTACCTGCGTGACATCCGAGTCCAAGAAAATCAACAATGTGGAATGGCTTACTTGAACAATTGTTCATTAAACGAAAAAAAAGGGAATAAGAACAGTCCCTTATACCAAAGTGGTTTCCTCAGACACGTGGGTCTAGCTTTCCTCCCTCTGCAATACGATAAAAAGTGTTAGATTAAGAAACATTGGAGGAAATGACAAACAAATGAAATCAACAACAGAAGTCAGCCGTCCATTTGTGTTTACAGCAGCAATTGACCTTACCACGTGGGAGATCATAGCCACCTGCGTGACATCCGAGTCCAAGAAAATCAACAATGGGGAATGGCTTACTTGAACAATTGTTCATTAAACAAAAAAAAAAGGGAATAAGAACAGTCCTTTATACCTAAGTGGTTTCCTCAGACACGTGTGTCTAGCTTTCCTCCCTCTGCAATACGATAAAAAGTGTTAGAGTAAGAAACATTGAGGGAAATAACAAACAAATGAAATCAACAACAGAAGTCAGCCGTCCAATTGTGGTTACACCAGCAATTGACCTTACCACGTGAGAGCTATAGCTACCTGCGTGAATACGATGAAAAGTGTTAGAATGAGAAACATTGAAGGAAATAACAAACAAATGAAATCAACAGCAGAATTCAGCCGTCCAATTGTGGTTACAGCAGCAATTGACCTTACCATGTGGGAGATTATAGCTACCTGCGTGACATCGGAGTCCAAGAAAATCAACAATGTGGAATGGCTTACTTGAACAATTGTTCATTAAACAAAAAAAAAGGGAATAAGAACAGTCCCGTATACCAAAGTGGTTTCTTTAGACACGTGTGTAAAGCTTTCTTCCCTCTGCAATACGATAAAAGAGTGAGAAACATTGAAGGAAATAACAAACAAATGAAATCAACAACAGGAGTCAGCCGTCCAATTGTGGTTACAGCAGCAATTGACCTTACCACGTGGAGATTATAGCTAGCTGCGTGACATCGGAGTCCAAGAAAATCAACAATGTGAAACGGCTTACTTGGATAATTGTTCATTAAACAAAAAGAAGAGAATATGAACAGTCCTTTATACCAATGTGGTTTCCTTAGACACGTGTGTCAAGCTTTCGTCCCTCTGCAATACGACAAAAAGTGTTAGTGTGAGAAACATTGAAGGAAATAACAAACAAATGGAATCAACAACAGAAGTCAGCCGTCCAATTGTGGTTACAGCAGCAATTGACCTTACAACGTGGGAGATTATAGCTACCTGCGTGATATCCGAGTCCAAGAAAATCAACAATGTGGAATGGCTTACTTGAACAATTGTTCATTGAACCAAAAAAAAAAGGAATACAAACAGTCCCTTATACCAAAGTGGTTTCCTTAGACACGTGTGTCAAGTTTTCGTTCCTCTGCAATACGATAAAGAGTGTTAGAGTGAGAAGCATTGAAGGAAATAACAAACAAATGAAATCAACAACAGAAGTCAGCCGTCCAATTGTGGTTACAGCAGCAATTGACCTTACAACGTGGGAGATTATAGCTACCTGCGTGATATCCGAGTCCAAGAAAATCAACAATGTGGAATGGCTTACTTGAACAATTGTTCATTGAACCAAAAAAAAAAGGAATACAAACAGTCCCTTATACCAAAGTGGTTTCCTTAGACACGTGTGTCAAGTTTTCGTTCCTCTGCAATACGATAAAGAGTGTTAGAGTGAGAAACATTGAAGGAAATAACAAACAAATGAAATCAACTACAGAAGTCAGCCGTCCAATTGTGGTTTTAGCAGCAATTGACCTTACCACGTGGAAGCTATAGCTATCTGCGTGACATCCGAGTCCTAGAAGAACAACAATGTGGAATGGCTCACTTGGATAATTGTTCATTAAACAAAAAGAAGGAAATAAGAACAGTCCTTTATACCAATGTGGTTTCCTTCGAAACGTGTGTCTAGCTTTCGTCCCTGTGCAATAAGATAAAAAGTGTTAGAATAAGCAACATTGAAGGAAATATTAATCAAATGAAATCAACAACAGAAGTAAGCCGTCCAATTGTGGTTACACCAGCAATTGACCTTACCAGGTGGGAGCTATAGCTACCTGCGTGACATCCGAGTCCAAGAAAAACAACATTTTGGAATGGCTTACTTGGATTTGTTCGTTAAATGAAGAAAAAGGGAATGAGCACAATCTCCCAAAGCAGAGCGGTTTTCTTAGACAAGTGTGTCAAGCTTTCGTCCCTCTGCAATACGATAAAAGAGTAAGAAACATTGAAGGAAATAACAAACAAATGAAATCAACAACAGAAGTCAGCCGTCCATTTGTGTTTACAGCAGCAATTGACCTTACCACGTGGGAGCTATAGCTACCTGCGTGACGTCCAAATCCAGAAAATCAACAAAATGGAACTATTCGTCGCAAACCCCTCAAATAAAAACTCTCGTGATCTACGTGACCAGATCAATAGAAAAAGAGTTATATTATTACCAAGAAGGAACCTTTAATTTTTTACAATTTTTTAAGGTCCGGGGTAAGGAAAATTCGAGAAAATTCGAGAAAATTCTTCGACTCAAGTATTGTCATTCGTGAGTGGAATTCGAATAATCATGAACTGCCGATTTTCCGTAGTCCCCATAGTTTAGGAGAAATTTGAATTCGAAATTTTTGGAAAAAACCGTAAAAATTCAATCTCTCTATAAAAATCGTTATATCTCCTAAACTATTCGTCGCAGACCCCTCAAATAAAAACTTTCGTGATCTACGTGAACAGATCAATAGAAAAAGAGGTATTTTATTACCAAGAAAGATCTTTTAATTTTTTACAATTTTTCAAGGTCCGGGGTAAGGAAAATTCGAGAAAATTCAATCTCTCTATAAAAATCGTTATATCTCCTAAACTATTCGTCGCAGACTCCTCAAATAAAAACTTTCGTGATCTACATGACCAGATCAATAGAAAAAGAGGTATATTATTACCAAGAAGGAACTTTCAATTTTTTACAATTTTTTAAGGTCCGGGGCAAGGAAAATTTGAGAAAATTCGAGAAAATTTTTCGACTCAAATATTGTCAGGCGAGAGTGGGATTCGAATAACCATGAACTGCCAATACCAACTCTGCTTACCGATTTTCCGTAGTCCCCATAGTTAAGGAGAAATTTGAATTCGAAATTTTTGGAAAAAACCGTAACAATTCAATCTCTCTACAAAAATCGTTATATCTCCTAAACTATTCGTCGCAAACCCCTCAAATAAAAACTTTCGTGATCTACGTGAACAGATCAATAGAAAAAGAGGTATTTTATTACCAAGAAAGATCTTTTAATTTTTTACAATTTTTCAAGGTCCGGGGTAAGGAAAATTCGAGAAAATTCAATCTCTCTATAAAAATCGTTATATCTCCTAAACTATTCGTCGCAGACCCCTCAAATAAAAACTTTCGTGATCTACGTGAACAGATCAATAGAAAAAGAGGTATTTTATTACCAAGAAAGATCTTTTAATTTTTTACAATTTTTCAAGGTCCGGGGTAAGGAAAATTCGAGAAAATTCAATCTCTCTATAAAAATCGTTATATCTCCTAAACTATTCGTCGCAGACTCCTCAAATAAAAACTTTCGTGATCTACATGACCAGATCAATAGAAAAAGAGGTATATTATTACCAAGAAGGAACTTTCAATTTTTTACAATTTTTTAAGGTCCGGGGCAAGGAAAATTCGAGAAAATTCGAGAAAATTTTTCGACTCAAATATTGTCAGGCGAGAGTGGGATTCGAATAACCATGAACTGCCAATACCAACTCTGCTTACCGATTTTCCGTAGTCCCCATAGTTAAGGAGAAATTTGAATTCGAAATTTTTGGAAAAAACCGTAACAATTCAATCTCTCTACAAAAATCGTTATATCTCCTAAACTATTCGTCGCAAACCCCTCAAATAAAAACTTTCGTGATCTACGTGACCAGATCAATAAAAAAAGAGGTATATTATTACCAAGAAGGAACTTTTAATTTTTTACAATTTTTTAAGGTCCGGGGTAAGGAAAATTCGAGAAAATTCGAGAAAATTCTTCGACTCAAATATTGTCATTCGTGAGTGGAATTCGAATAATCATGAACTGCCAATACCAACTCTGCTTACCGATTTTCCGTAGTCCCCATAGTTTAGGAGAAATTTGAATTCGAAATTTTTGGAAAAAACCGTAAAAATTCAATCTCTCTACTAAAATCGTTATATCTCCTAAACTATTCGTCGGAGAGCCCTCATATGAAAACTTTCGTGATCTACGTGAACAGATCAATAGAAAAAGAGGTATATTATCACCAAGAAGGAACTTTTAATTTTTTACAATTTTTAAAGGTCCGGGGTAAGGAAAATTCGAGAAAATTCAATCTCTCTACAAAAATCGTTATATCTCCTAAACTATTCGTCGCAGAACCCTTAAATAAAAACTTTCGTGATCTACGTGAACAGATCAATAGAAAAAGAGGTATTTTATTACCAAGAAAGATCTTTCAATTTTTTACAATTTTTCAAGGTCCGGGGTAAGGAAAATTCGAGAAAATTCAATCTCTCTATAAAAATCGTTATATCTCCTAAACTATTCGTCGCAGACTCCTCAAATAAAAACTTTCGTGATCTACATGACCAGATCAATAGAAAAAGAGGTATATTATTACCAAGAAGGAACTTTCAATTTTTTACAATTTTTTAAGGTCCGGGGTAAGGAAAATTCGAGAAAATTCAATCTCTCTACAAAAATCGTTATATCTCCTAAACTATTCGTCGCAGAACCCTTAAATCAAAACTTTCGTGATCTACGTGAACAGATCAATAGAAAAAGAGGTATTTTATTACCAAGAAAGATCTTTCAATTTTTTACAATTTTTCAAGGTCCGGGGTAAGGAAAATTCGAGAAAATTCAATCTCTCTATAAAAATCGTTATATCTCCTAAACTATTCGTCGCAAACCCCTCAAATAAAAACTTTCGTGATCTCCGTGACCAGATCAATAGAAAAAGAGGTATATTATCACCAAGAAGGAACTTTTAATTTTTCACAATTTTTTAAGGTCCGGGGTAAGGAAAATTCGAGAAAATCCAATCTCTCTACAAAAATCGTTATATCTCCTAAACTATTCGTCGCAGACTCCTCAAATAAAAACTTTCGTGATCTACATGACCAGATCAATAGAAAAAGAGGTATATTATTACCAAGAAAGGTCTTTTAATTTTTTACAATTTTTCAAGGTCCGGGGTAAGGAAAATTCGAGAAACTTCAATCTCTCTATAAAAATCGTTATATCTCCTAAACTATTCGTCGCAGACTCCTCAAATAAAAACTTTCGTGATCTACATGAGATCAATAGAAAAAGAGGTATATTATAACCAAGAAGGAACTTTCAATTTTTTACAATTTTTTAAGGTCCGGGGTAAGGAAAATTCGAGAAAATTTTTCGACTCAAATATTGTCAGGCGAGAGTGGGATTCGAATAACCATGAACTGCCAATACCAACTCTGCTTACCGATTTTCCGTAGTCCCCATAGTTTAGGAGAAATTTGAATTCGAAATTTTTGGAAAAAACCGTAAAAATTCAATCTCCCTATAAAAATCGTTATATCTCCTAAACTATTCGTCGCAGACCCCTCATATAAAAACTTTCGTGATCTACGTGAACAGATCAATAGAAAAAGAGGTATATTATCACCAAGAAGGAACTTTTAATTTTTTACAATTTATTAAAGTCCGGGGTAAGGAAAATTCGAGAAAATTCAATCTCTCAACAAAAATCGTTATATCTCCTAAACTATTCGTCGCAGACCCCTCAAATAAAAACTTTCGTGATCTACGTGAACAGATCAATAGAAAAAGAGGTATTTTATTACCAAGAAAGATCTTTTAATTTTTTACAATTTTTCAAGGTCCGGGGTAAGGAAAATTCGAGAAAATTCAATCTCTCTATAAAAATCGTTATATCTCCTAAACTATTCGTCGCAGACTCCTCAAATAAAAACTTTCGTGATCTACACGACCAGATCAATAGAAAAAGAGGTATATTATTACCAAGAAGGAACTTTTAATATTTTACAATTTTTTAAGGTCCGGGGTAAGGAAAATTCGAGAAAATTCGAGAAAATTTTTCGACTCAAATATTGTCAGGCGAGAGTGGGATTCGAATAACCATGAACTGCCAATACCAACTCTGCTTACCGATTTTCCGTAGTTCCCATAGTTTAGGAGAAATTTGAATTCGAAATTTTTGGAAAAAACCGTAAAAATTCAACCTCTCTACAAAAATCGTTATATCTCCTAAACTATTCGTCGCAAACCCCTCAAATAAAAACTTTCGTGATCTACGTGACCAGATCAATAGAAAAAGAGGTATATTATTACCAAGAAGGAACTTTTAATATTTTACAATTTTTTAAGGTCCGGGGTAAGGAAAATTCGAGAAAATTCGAGAAAATTTTTCGACTCAAATATTGTCAGGCGAGAGTGGGATTCGAATAACCATGAACTGCCAATACCAACTCTGCTTACCGATTTTCCGTAGTTCTCATAGTTTAGGAGAAATTTGAATTCGAAATTTTTGGAAAAAACCGTAAAAATTCAATCTCTCTACTAAAATCGTTATATCTCCTAAACTATTCGTCGCAGACCCCTCATATGAAAACTTTCGTGATCTACGTGACCAGATCAATAGAAAAAGAGGTATATTATTACCAAGAAGGAACTTTTAATTTTTTACAATTTTTCAAGGTCCGGGGTAAGAAAAATTCGAGAAAATTCTTCGACTCAAATATTGTCATTCGTGAGTGGAATTCGAATAATCATGAACTGCCAATACCAACTCTGCTTACCGATTTTCCGTAGTCCCCATAGTTCAGGAGAAATTTGAAATCGAAATTTTTGGAAAAAACCGTAAAAATTCAATCTCCCTATAAAAATCGTTATATCTCCTAAACTATTCGTCGCAGACCCCTCATATAAAAACTTTCGTGATCTACGTGAACAGATCAATAGAAAAAGAGGTATATTATCACCAAGAAGGAACTTTTAATTTTTTACAATTTTTTAAGGTCCGGGGTAAGGAAAATTCGAGAAAATCCAATCTCTCTACAAAAATCGTTATATCTCCTAAACTATTCGTCGCAGACTCCTCAAATAAAAACTTTCGTGATCTACATGACCAGATCAATAGAAAAAGAGGAATATTATTACCAAGAAAGATCTTTTAATTTTTTACAATTTGTCAAGGTCCGGGGTAAGGAAAATTCGAGAAACTTCAATCTCTCTATAAAAATCGTTATATCTCCTAAACTATTCGTCGCAGACTCCTCAAATAAAAACTTTCGTGATCTACATGACCAGATCAATAGGAAAAGAGGTATATTATTACCAAGAAGGAACTTTTAATTTTTTACAATTTTTTAAGGTCCGGGGTAAGGAAAATTCGAGAAAATTTTTCGACTCAAATATTGTCAGGCGAGTATGGGATTCGAATAACCATGAACTGCCAATACCAACTCTGCTTACCGATTTTCCGTAGTCCCCATAGTTTAGGAGAAATTTGAATTCGAAATTTTTGGAAAAAACCGTAAAAATTCAATCTCTCTACAAAAATCGTTATATCTCCTAAACTATTCGTCGCAAACCCCTCAAATAAAAACTTTCGTGATCTACGTGACCAGATCAATAGAAAAAGAGGTATATTATTACCAAGAAGGAACTTTTAATTTTTTACAATTTTTTAAGGTCCGGGGTAAGGAAAATTCGAGAAAATTCGAGAAAATTTTTCGACTCAAATATTGTCAGGCGAGAGTGGGATTCGAATAACCATGAACTGCCAACACCAACTCTGCTTACCGATTTTCCGTAGTCCCCATAGTTTAGGAGAAATTTGAATTCGAAATTTTTGGAAAAAACCGTAAAAATTCAATCTCTCTACAAAAATCGTTATATCTCCTAAACTATTCGTCGCAAACCCCTCAAATAAAAACTTTCGTGATCTACGTGACCAGATCAATAGAAAAAGAGGTATATTATTACCAAGAAGGAACTTTTAATTTTTTACAATTTTTTAAGGTCCGGGGTAAGGAAAATTCGAGAAAATTCGAGAAAATTCTTCGACTCAAATATTGTCATTCGTGAGTGGAATTCGAATAATCATGAACTGCCAATACCAACTCTGCTTACCGATTTTCCGTAGTCTCCATAGTTTAGGAGAAATTTGAAGTCGAAATTTTTGGAAAAAACCGTAAAAATTCAATCTCTCTATAAAAATCGTTATATCTCCTAAACTATTCGTCGCAGACCCCTCATATAAAAACTGTCGTGATCTACGTGAACAGATCAATAGAAAAGAGGTATATTATCACCAAGAAGGAACTTTTAATTTTTTACAATTTTTTAAGGTCCGGGGTAAGGAAAATTCGAGAAAATTCAATCTCTCTACAAAAATCGTTAAATTATTCGTCGCAGACCCCTCAAATAAAAACTTTCGTGATCTACGTGAACAGATCAATAGAAAAAGAGGTATTTTATTACCAAGAAAGATCTTTTAATTTTTTACAATTTTTCAAGGTCCGGGGTAAGGAAAATTCGAGAAAATTCAATCTCTCTATAAAAATCGTTATATCTCCTAAACTATTCGTCGCAGACTCCTCAAATAAAAACTTTCGTGATCTACATGACCAACAATAGGAAAAGAGGTATATTATTACCAAGAAGGAACTTTTAATTTTTTACAATTTTTTAAGGTCCGGGGTAAGGAAAATTCGAGAAAATTCGAGAAAATTTTTCGACTCAAATATTGTCAGGCGAGTATGGGATTCGAATAACCATGAACTGCCAATACCAACTCTGCTTACCGATTTTCCGTAGTCCCCATAGTTTAGGAGAAATTTGAATTCGAAATCTTTGGAAAAAACCGTAAAAATTCAATCTCTCTACAAAAATCGTTATATCTCCTAAACTATTCGTCGCAAACCCCTCAAATAAAAACTTTCGTGATCTACGTGACCAGATCAATAGAAAAAGAGGTATATTATTACCAAGAAGGAACTTTTAATTTTTTACAATTTTTTGAGGTCCGGGGTAAGGAAAATTCGAGAAAATTCGAGAAAATTCTTCGACTCAAATATTGTCATTCGTGAGTGGAATTCGAATAATCATGAACTGCCAATACCAACTCTGCTTACCTATTTTCCGTAGTCCCCATAGTTTAGGAGAAATTTGAATTCGAAATTTTTGGAAAAAACCGTAAAAATTCAATCTCTCTACTAAAATCGTTATATCTCCTAAACTATTCGTCGCAGACCCCTCATATGAAAACTTTCGTGATCTACGTGACCAGATCAATAGAAAAAGAGGTATATTATTACCAAGAAGGAACTTTTAATTTTTTACAATTTTTCAAGGTCCGGGGTAAGAAAAATTCGAGAAAATTCTTCGACTCAAATATTGTCATTCGTGAGTGGAATTCGAATAATCATGAACTGCCAATACCAACTCTGCTTACCGATTTTCCGTAGTCCCCATAGTTTAGGAGAAATTTGAATTCGAAATTTCTGGAAAAAACCGTAAAAATTCAATCTCTCTACAAAAATCGTAATATCTCCTAAACTATTCGTCGCAAACCCCTCAAATAAAAACTCTCGTGATCTACGTGACCAGATCAATAGAAAAAGAGGTATATTATTACCAAGAAGGAACCTTTAATTTTTTACAATTTTTTAAGGTCCGGGGTAAGGAAAATTCGAGAAAATTCAATCTCTCTATAAAAATCGTTATATCTCCTAAACTATTCGTCGCAGACTCCTCAAATAAAAACTTTCGTGATCTACATGACCAGATCAATAGAAAAAGAGGTATATTATTACCAAGAAGGAACTTTCAATTTTTTACAATTTTTTAAGGTCCGGGGCAAGGAAAATTCGAGAAAATTCGAGAAAATTTTTCGACTCAAATATTGTCAGGCGAGAGTGGGATTCGAATAACCATGAACTGCCAATACCAACTCTGCTTACCGATTTTCCGTAGTCCCCATAGTTAAGGAGAAATTTGAATTCGAAATTTTTGGAAAAAACCGTAAAAATTCAATCTCTCTACAAAAATCGTTATATCTCCTAAACTATTCGTCGCAAACCCCTCAAATAAAAACTTTCGTGATCTACGTGACCAGATCAATAGAAAAAGAGTTATATTATTATCAAGAAGGAACTTTCAATTTTTTACAATTTTTCAAGGTCCGGGGTAAGGAAAATTCGAGAAAATTCAATCTCTCTACAAAAATCGTTATATCTCCTAAACTATTCGTCGCAGAACCCTTAAATAAAAACTTTGGTGATCTACGTGAACAGATCAATAGAAAAAGAGGTATTTTATTACCAAGAAAGATCTTTCAATTTTTTACAATTTTTCAAGGTCCGGGGTAAGGAAAATTCGAGAAAATTCAATCTCTCTACAAAAATCGTTATATCTCCTAAACTATTCGTCGGAGAGCCCTCATATAAAAACTTTCGTGATCTACGTGAACAGATCAATAGAAAAAGAGGTATATTATCACCAAGAAGGAACTTTTAATTTTTTACAATTTTTAAAGGTCCGGGGTAAGGAAAATTCGAGAAAATTCAATCTCTCTACAAAAATCGTTATATCTCCTAAACTATTCGTCGCAGAACCCTTAAATAAAAACTTTCGTGATCTACGTGAACAGATCAATAGAAAAAGAGGTATTTTATTAACAAGAAAGATCTTTCAATTTTTTACAATTTTTCAAGGTCCGGGGTAAGGAAAATTCGAGAAAATTCAATCTCTCTAAAAAATCGTTAT